>NC_053421.1:10855599-10950599 GCF_016859285.1 Xiphias gladius
AATGGAAATCAAGGACAGACAGAGAGAACTTTGCCCTGGCAGTATGATTTCTGAGGTACAGCATGGTGGGCAACTCTGTTTCTCACCCAGATACACACACACACACACACACACACACTCACACACACACACACACACACACACACACACACACACACACACACACACACACACACACACACACACACACACACACAAACTGCTATACTTCTATAAAATGTGAGATATAGCTGTGTAATTTTGTAGCAAGTGAATGATACATCATCAAAGCCATTGCTGCTTCCTTTTGCAGCCTCTGTGTGTCTGTGTGTGTGAGAAACACAGAACCTCAACTTTTCATACAAGCAAAAGTGTGACTATCAGCACAGTAAAGAGTCATGAGTTTCATGGTTGTGCTATTTTGCTGGTTGACAAGCTTTATTCCATGACAAATCTGAAAACAAAACTGTTGTGGTGGAAATTGTTACATAATAGCAAAGAACTCAGTGTTACAGATTGTTGTTCCAGTTCATTTTTGATTAAAATATTTTAAGAGAAATTCCATAGCAGGTTATCGTATGAATAATTTATAAATCTATTAACTTTTGCACACACTTACTGGGACAGAGTAGGATAAATGCTAAAAGCTACTGATGACTGGTTTCTACCCCCACACACTTAATTGACTTAAAGATGCTCTTATTAATATTTTCATATTAACAATGGATAAAAGGACTGTGTGTAGTACGAAAAGGGTTTCCCAACTCCAGAGTCCACCTTAGCTCTACAGAGCTTTTTAGCATCCTTCAGCTTATTGTTTTGGTCACAAACTTACTGCTTTGGTTCAGTCTCATAGCTCTCATCATCCCCATTTCTATCTGCAGCCAGCAGCTGTTTGCAGGGAAAAAGCTCTGAAAACCCACTATACACTACTCGCCCAGCAACAAATGTCAGACGCAGTGGACAGAGTGGAGCATTTAGCAGCTAAAAAGCAAGCTTGAATATTGGACTCCAAATGAAAGTAAATGGTGCTCTGTATCTGTTGGATTTGTGCATAAGCAACTGTTTGCTAACATATTCACCATAAAGGTATAAGGTGATAATACGTCAGTGTTGTGTTTAGAGCTTGTGGTGCCAAAAATAAATTAATGCAGGTTTAAATTCAAACTCACATACATGAACACAGATATGCTAACCTCTCTACACCCATCAAGTTGCTGACCTCTATACTGAAGGAGTTTCATTTCTTGTCGTTGCCAGGGGTGTCCATTTTCTCCTTTCTTCTTTGTCTGTGTGTCAGTGTGTGTATGGGAGTGAGTGTGCATGTAAATGTATGTTTATTTACCTCCTAAATTGCTCTGAGCTCCGATGAAACTGATGAAATAGGGAGAATCTGGCCAAGCCAGATCTTCTGTGTACTGATCCACAAAAGACACCCACACACCACCCAAACATACACATACAGACACACACACACACACAGTGTGCTTACCGATCTAAAGACAAAATGTGTGTCTCTAAAGCCAGCTTCTGTTGATTTATGTCACTGGTTTTCTATGTCACTGATAGTCTGTGGCATTTCCAAGGCTGTTGCAGTGACATTATGACAGACCTTTAGGCTTTGGTTTGCTGTTGGCCTTCTTCTTACTACCATTCGTTGTCTGAAAGAAACATTACAAAATCACTGTTAAAAAGTGTTAAACCTGGCATGCTGGAACTGTTTAATGTTTCAATATACATGTGTGTATCATTGAGTGATGTGTGCTTGTGCCTTTTCCTGTGTCTTCCTCTGATTTATACTGCAGTCTGTCCGCCCAGGCTGATGTATTGACAGGCAACAGTAATATTTTACCCTCTAGCGGCAAGATTAATGCAGACATTGATCACATGACCAGAGCTTCCATCACCCCTAGTTAACATGAAGTCCATTGATCCACAGATTTCTGCTTCTCCCAGTGGGTCCCTTCATAGAGATAGAGTATCTAGATTGAATGTAGACTTGATTTTCTCTATTTTTAACTTTTATTTATACAGAACGTTCTGGATTGTAGTCAGACTTTATACAGATTTATATTTGTACCTTTTCGATAATTTTTTGCCTCCTTACTGTGAAAGAGAGACTCAGCTCCAGTGGGAGGATATCCCTATCCACCCATAAATAGCACATATCTTCTACAGCTTCATCATGACCATATCACTTCATGTCATAGCTTGATATATTAAACTTTCCAGATCCATGGGTGCTGTCACACCTATAGTTCGGTTCATTTGGTCCAGACCAAGGGGAAAAAATAAGATACATCGTTGTAAACATAAAGTTGGATTGACAGTTAACCTATTCATTGGACATTTTTGGTCAAATGAATACAACCAAAAATATCTTATCCTATCCTATCAGTCCTATCAAGAGTCTACTCTGGTATTCACAAGGAGCTCATGAAGAAATAACTGATTATGAATATTATTAGTTGAGGAATGGACCTTGTAAGTTATACATAGTGATGAACTGACAGAAACAGGATAAAAGAGACATTTTGCACCATAATATTCAGGGAGGATAGTGTGTGGTCCTGTTATCCTTGTAGTAGGACACATACTCAATACACCTCTGTTTGAAATCTTTTTCACTTTCTGATTGAAGGGAAATACCCACACTCACTTAATGATGCACATAGGTGTTACCATGGCTACCAAATGATCTTGAACTAATACACTTATAGACTCTACATTTATACAGATTGCTAAGAAAATGTATTTTTTAAGGGCTCATGATCAGCAGATGATTTAATAGTAGTTTAGCTTTTGAAATCCCACTAAAACCATATATCTTCTGTCAGAAAATCCTGTGGCTGGTCCATTCAGTTTTCACACCATAAACAAGCCACACCGGTGTCTGCTTGAGAGCAGTTGTTTAGTTTGATTCTACACCAGCCCAAATGAACCGCACTAAACGGGAAAATGCAGCAGTTTGATTGAAGCGAACTAAAGATTTGGTGTTAAATATTCGGAATCAGACTGGCAAGTTCCATTGTGAGGAATGTAATTCCCATTTTTCTTTTTTCGTTGTTTTCTTTTTGCATGTAAGTAAATCCTCAGACCAATAACAAGTAAACTTGCCCTTTAGATTCATTTTGGTTTTGTTCCTCTGACAACGTGCACCCAATTGACCCTTTTACTAAAGGTTGGGAGTTTTTCAGGCAATGTTGTTGACTCATGTTTGTTTGATATTTAGGTAATAATAGCCTCATGCAGCACCATAATACAAATACTTTGCAGTTTAAATTTTAAATTGATGTGTTCAGTCTTTTTTTTTTTTATCCTGATGCGTCACAAAAAAGGTAAAACAGCAATTACATAGGACCTGGTCAGATACTGCTTAACAAAAGTGTATCAATAAATAAATAAATAGTAATTCAGGTAAAGAAAATTACATATTTTCACCGTTTGCAATTCCCCTTTATGTCTTTTTTTACTGTTTTCATGTTGCTTCTTTGTCTGCTCTTCTCCCCCCAGTTATCATCTCTCTCACCCCACCACCTCTATCCCACATCTGATCTTCCCTTCCTCCATCTCCACTGGTCCCATGCCATTTTTCCCTCACCCAGTTGGCACTCTTCCTTTCTTTTTCCATCCCACTTTAACTTTAACTCTTTAACTATCTGATGTAGTTTTGCTTTGATATTTCTCCTTGTCCTGCCCTCCCCTAATGGGAAGACAAATGGAAGACAAGAATGAAAAGACTCCTGATCTCAGAGAAGGCACATTATCACTCAGTAGTTTCAATAATATTCAGGAGGCTTTTAAAAATGTGTGCAGCCTGCCTTATATGCCTGGTACGATCATGAAGCATTGAACCCCCATTCATTGCCACCATTCAAGTGGTTCAGTACGTTCATAAATGGGAAATGAATTTTATTTGATGTTCCTGATAATGGAGGAAAAATTGAAATGAGGCTGCACCGAGAAAAAGATTGTGTAATTATGTGGTAGTACAGCACTGTCAGACGTGGTGTCAGTTTACATGTGTTATTTGGAGCCACTTATTCAACACTAGTTATGGGTGTTAAAATGCAATTCTTTTGAAGCACTAATCAAATCATATCAGTGCTGTCAAGTTCTGAAAATTGCAAAGACATGTGGTGCCATCTTCACATTATTTGGAGAATTAATTTCCTAAATAAATGTGTCAGTTCATCATTACATTTTATTTGTACTTGTCTCACAGCCAATTCCCTTTGTGTTACTTTAGGTTTTCCCAAATAACTCTTTTCTCAGCCTCGGTTTTTTTTAGGTTTATGATGAGAGAATGTAGTGAATGTAGTAAACTTCCTCTCCCCCGGGTATGCTCTGAGGGATTGGTTTGGTGAGTGGTTGTCATTGTAAGGAACAGCCAAATGCAAGGAAGACAGAGGGTGGATACCATCAGTTTTCTTTTAAACTTAATAAGTGTGAATATCTTCATATCTTCTAAATCTGAGTTCTCTGTCTCAGCTTTCAGTCCTTACACTTACGTTTATTACAGTAGACAGATCTATTGAAATTTTAATGAAATAAAAGTGCTAACAGCAATATGAATAAACATTTTGCCAATGCACATTTTTGAATTTCAGTGGTAAATAGTTGGTTTCCTCTCATGGGTGATGCGGGAACAAGCAAGTAACCCTCCTGAGTGCATATTGTTCTGTCCCAGGGCTTGGAGTTCTTTGATGCCGGGTGTCTTAAACAAAAAAAAAAAAAGAAGGAGGATTGCATCCCATTCAGCCCAGCTGAGGGATTCTCATTTTGTCACATTTGGGGATTGGATCCCATTTTCCAACTGAATGATTTCCCATGTTGCTTGCTAATGGACTGGATTTTATTTTAAATGAGAATTTCCCCATTTGAACGACTGGGTCCCACTTATATGGTATCCCCTCTCTTCTCACAGTGAAAACTGAAACCATTGTGCCATTATAAGCTAAGGATGTCTACCTACCTACAGACTGGGTTCTTGCTTAGAAATACCAGAGCTAAGATCTTTATTATATATCTCCTGCACTTAACCAGGTGCATTTAGCGTAACCTGTGTGTTTCTTCCTCCCCCATATTTTTCTACCTCTTATTTCTTCTCCTGTGCCCTTCTCACCAGAAGGGAGGTGGATTTGTTTGTTTGCTCTGCTGGAGTTTTAACAGCTTCTATGCTGCCCTACTGTGGTTTGCAATATCCCACAGCTCCAGTGAGTGGTAACAGTACAATCCATGCTACCTATACACACTTCCTGTCAGTTAAACACAAAATCCCACAGATCTAAAACTCCAGTTCAAATCAGTGAAGCACTAGTTATAGCATTCACCTGTATGCACACACATTTAGGCACACAACTACTAATCTCTCTATCATTTTGTTGACATCTCTTGTGGTCTGCACACCTTTTATATCTCTTATGCATTGCCTGTCTCTGTAGTGAACGGATGTCACAATATTTTTTCACCAAAAAACGCAAAGAAAACAACAAAAACTGGAGTGCAACTATTCACTAATGAATCAAGAAAGCAGTGACATTTTAATAGATAAATTAAACAGGTATATCAACTCCTGCATGCCTGTAAATGAGTGCCAATAAATCTTTTAAAAAGTCTCCAGTTTGATAACAAACCCTGTGTAGCTTTTGTCCAATAAACTGTTTGTTTACTTCAATGATTTGCTTTTGCAAAGTCTGCATCTCTTAGCAACAGCTTATGTTGTTTAGTAGTATTGACTACTGGGAGACACACATGCAGTGACGCACGACTACACATACCACATAGTAGCTCAGTGTGTGGGTGGGTCTTTTTTATTTTTTGGTTTTTCACTATTTAGGTTCACAAATTTTCCATAAGGATGAAGCTCAGAAGCACCTTGTACAGCAAAGAAAAAACAAGATATGATAAATGATTTATCAGTCACAAAATGTGTAGCCATGTTTTTTGAGAGACTTACAATAAGACTCATTTTATGTTAATGTTAACATTTTGAAAGATTAATACAGAGTTGATTGGAAGACAAAGGCTTTGTAAAGCATGTAATCTGTATTTTATTCATTAACAAATGTCATTAGCTACCTCAAATATGGGTCTAATCACCATAGAAAAGCTGAACACCTATGTACCGTATACTTGAATATCTCTTGTTTCTCAGTGAGTCAAGTTCTTAAATTCTTCCCACTTGTATAATAAAAATGAGGATAACATTGTTATGAATAACAAGCCTATTTCATGATCACTGCAGAGTAAAAAATAAAAAGATTAGGTCCAGTCACTGGTTGGCAGCTTTTTCTCTTCTCCGTGTGTCTTCTCACTGCCACACTGACTATTTCTGTTATGGTGAAACTCCACCAAATGTGCCTCCTTTAATTTTCTATGAGACCTGAGCAGTTGTCTTCATTGTGCAGTAGTTTGTTCTGCAAACTAAGCAAAGATGTTTAGATTTGCCACTAAGTGTGAGAGCCCTCTCCCTACCTGTCGGGACACGGGGAAGAAAAACAACCTGGAGAAAGAAGGGCAACATTGCTTGGGGCTACAAAGAACAATTTATATTATTGCTAGCAATAATTTTCCTCATTCGATTTGGATTAAATTTCATTTCTTCAACTCTATTGCCTGTTTACTAAAAACTGACATGGCTCTGAACTTTTTAGATATCCAAATATTTGGTTTGGACAATGTTAATTAACTTGACATGGCCAAAAGTGACCCATTTTAAGGGGCAGTCACAGCTGCACCCAAATTCATCATGAATTCATCACATTGTGTTACAGAGACACAAGAGTGAGAACAGCAGGGGTCAAACTGACAATTAAAAATGTTCTTCCTATTAAAGCCCTCTTGTGACATGCAACAGATTGTAGCTTTGAAAGCAAGCTGAATAATTAATTGGATGCACCGTTTTTCTACCGGTAATCTTGTCCTTGGATGGTTTACAGCTGTTGTTACTTCCTGATTGTGTGGCGACTAAGTTCGCCTCTTAATAATAAATAAAATTCATTATTGTCATAATCATCATCAGTATTTTTGGCCTGTCAATGTTGGTGTGAATGAATATTCAGTTAACTGCAGGGTTTTTTTTCACCCTCAGAAAAATGCAGATATCACAACCCTGCCACCACAGGCATCACCTCAAGCTAATACAACAGTTATATTACACTTGTGTGTTTTTACATCATAGCTAGAATATGATGTGAATAAAATTATTTTAGGTATTTCTTTGGTTGTTACGATATAGTACTACACACTGGAGTACTGGTAAATGAAAGTCATTTTGCATCATTTTAAATGCCTCACTCTATGTTTGCTCTGAAGTGGTAAAACACAGATGAGCTTTTAGACAAATTCCAAAAATAATGGCTCTGTTGAACAGAGTAATTGCTTTAATGAAATGACTCAATACACAAAATGCCTTTGGAGGTTGGTTGATTTTTGCGTATCCTTTTAACTTTTTGCCCATTATCCAATACTGATTATTTAATAGCCAGTTGCAATCCTTTTCACCATTTCTGCCGCATTGACATCCTGGCTTGTAAGACCAATTTTGCCATATTGTCCACTTATGTAAGGCATGACAGATATCCTCTTCGTCTGAATGTATATTGGCACTGTTCTCCTTCGCTCGAGCAGGAACACATTCACACACACAGCCATAAACTTACGCATACACATGTGTACTATATACTGCAAATGCAGGCTCAAACATTATTTTGTATTAAACCAACATTTTTTAAGTTGTTTAACTTAAATTATTTTATTTTTTTATTTCAGTTAGTTTGCTGTCATAAGCTACAGCTCAAACACTTAATCTACTTTGTGTTTGCTCTTTGTTTTGTCGGAATTGTGAAACGCTATGACAGTACAATCAGACATTTCAGATTTAAATAATAATAGGATTAAACTCCAGGTATCCGAGAAAGTAGCACCGTTGTATAAAAGTTACTTTTACAACTTCCTCCCATACAGTAAATAGGCATGGCCAAATTTCCTGCAGAACCAAATATTGGACTTCTGCAGCAGTCTCTGAAAAACACAAAATTCAAGCTCTAGATGCACTAAGGCAATCAACAACATTGTAACAATATTGATGTATGTGGTTGTGCGCGTAGGCGTGTTTGTGCATGTAAACAGTGGCCCATAGCACAGGGCCAGTGTTTAATGTCTGGAGCAAATTCACCAGCTCGGATATAAAAACAGCTTACAGCCACAATGTTGTGTATGTGAATTTTTATGTCTGTGTGTGTGGAAGTATGCTACTATTCAGGATATGGAAGAAGGCCAGTGTCCCTCCTGTTGTTGTTGTGTTACTTTTAACAAGCACAGTTACTCCACAAAAATTTCCCTCCGAAATCATGCTGCGTGTTTTACTCAATGGATGTTAGTCTGAGGGACACCATGGAAGTGAATGAGGGGAAAAGTACACTGACATTTTAAAATGAGTCGGTCATTCTTTAGCAGGCATCAATTACATCAAGGGAAATTCTCTGCATTACTCTTAGTTTTCCGTCTTAGGATCACGTACTTAGTATTTTTGTATCATTAATTCTAACAATAAATGGCTCCATTTTTTTTTTAAATCTCACATAAATCCAAAAACACAAACTTTTTTGCTGTCTATGTAATAAACCAGGAGAGAAAAAATTACAGATTTAATTCAAAACACACAGGCATCCTTTTCATGCAAATGCCAAGGACAAATAATTGTTTTGGATCAGCAAGAGTTTCTTCTGTCTTTGTGTGGTACTTTATTGGAGAAGCAGAAAAGAAAGTGTCTTGACTAAACTTGACAAGTTGTCAGCCGTCGACAATGTGGCTTTCTCTTTCTGCCACATCAGTAAAACAAAACAGCAACAGAACACAGAAACTGCCTTTAAGACTTCATCAAGATTGTGTGTGTGTGTCCTCACATCACATATTTTCTTATACTTGAAGTAGCAGTCCTGTCATACAAATACACACACATAAATTAATGTTTAACTTTACACCCATAAACCTGACAGTTAAATGCTGCCCACATCATTCTCAAATGTACCTTATACCATAATCTGAGACTAATCCTGTTCTAATTCAAAAATTAGAATTCACAGCTATTTCATATGAATAATATAGTACTCTTTTCATTTTTTTATTGGCCATTAATACCACATATTGATCTGACCTAAAATCAACTAATCTCACAAACTAAGAGTAATAACCTGTTACCTCCACAGGAAGGTTTCCAAAGGCCCAGGAACCTTACCAATGTGTAGAGTGGAAGAAGCAGGGTCTAAATTTAGTTCTTCTGACCTTAGTTCCTGGTGTCAAAAAATCCCTGCTCTGGGAGTAATACTTTCCAGTAGCACAGGTACTATTTTGGCGGATTTTGCAGTGCTGATCATCACTGATTGGTCAAACACAAGCCTTGTGGCAGCTCCGTTGCATCCATTCATTACACCCAAGCAAAGGTCGCTGCACAATAGTAAATGTAAAGAGTGTACAATGATTTTGTATTTTTCCTCTTGTGTGAAAATTGAGTCTCAAAAAGCATTATTGTCTTTTATCTGTTATCGGTCTAATTTGCCTCATTTTCACAGTTCCTTTGATGCAGTGGAAATGCAAACAAGAATGCATAAAAAGAAGTTTTAGTCATTGAATTTTGGTCCTTTGGCTCCACCGTTCCTGGAACTATATGGTCTAAAATGGCTATAACTTCAAAGCACTACTCTAAATGGTGTTTTCTATCTTCACTTTAAATCATCCATCACCTGTGATGTAAATCTTGAACATTTTTTTGTTTTTTTTCTTTTTTTTTCGTGAGGAAACTACACTGAGTTTTGTGGTGGGACATGATGATACATATACACATCAAGCATACAACTACACACATGACCGTTTACTAGATGTATATGAATGCGTGGAGCAGAGTGGGTAAAAGAGGGAGGGAGAAGGGGAGTGTTTGAGAAAGATGAATAGCAAAGGCACTGGATGATAACAGGGGCCCAGCTATGTGGCCTGTTATTCCGAAATCAAGTTAAAACAGTGTAATGAAAAAGTACTCCTAAATGCACTATAATGACATGGCACTGTGAATGTCTGTCTTCTTACCTTTGGAGTACCCATCCATGCCCCAGACATTCCAAATAACTCTTCTCTCAACCTTGAGCTCTGAATTTTTTTCTCTGCTGAGAACACTTCTTCACATTTTTCAGTTTACAGAGATGAAGAAACATTTTTCTTGAAGTAGGCGAGGTAATTGCGTAGTTTATTTTGGGATTTATAATGTGTGACTCAGTACCGTTATGAGGATATTGTCTCTGCTAGTTCATAGAATTCTATGTCATCTAAGAATTTCTTCATTCCTAAGCTACACACAGTGATGAGGCTCCAAAATTTGATTTTCTCTGCAGTTTGAAATCATTAGTGAACTAGGACAAGAGTGCCAGCTATCACTCTCTTTAAAGATGCAGCCAATGACTCAAACATGCCTTGGTGGATGTTTTAAAGTAACAACTGAGAGGCATGCATAAAAGTAGGTGGCTTAATCAATTTCAGGGTCGAGAGGTGTCTTCATAAAACTGACTCAGAACATGAACAGAACACTCCTTGGTGTGACAGTGTTTCACTGCTACAATTTAAACGCCTTTGTATTTTAACACACTGTTATGATGATTTGCTTTGCTTCATGGGTTGCTGTCCATCTTCTGTGGTTGCCAGTTAGAAATCTTTGTCTTTTGAATATTATCTAATTAATTTGTAGTTCATTTCCTTGAAGGGAAACTGAACTCAAAAGAAGAAGATAAGCGCTCAATGTTCCAACAGTTCAGCTCAGTCATCCAAACTGTACAACAAAATACATAGTTTGTCCGTGCCCTCTAGCATGACGCATAGTAGCGTTTTCTGAAATTACCGGCCTCATCAGTAGGACGACTTTTGTCTGTGCCCTTCCAAACTATTACAAATCACTGTTGAAAAATACATCTGTTTTATGAACTGACAATGATATGGTTAAGGTTTGGATAAAATTAAATAAACTTTGTTAAGTGGCTTGGGCTGCAATGACTACTTTGCTTGGGTTAGGGACCTTTGTCATCATGGTTGCAATAATAAACCTTTAGTGAGGGTTAGGGAATGATCGTGACTATGCTTTAAATTGACTGTGTATAATAATCAATATATAAATATTTATATATGTACATGTTGAAATTTTATACAACATCTCAGTTAGTTCTCATGCTTTGGTAGCTGTTGTAAAAGCCATAATAACTGAGGGCAGGGTAGGAAGGTTATTCAGTATGTATGAATTTCATTCAGTAATTTCTATATTTTATCATGTTTATCCGTCTCCAATCTTTCCACTATATTTATGCTGATTAAAAGGCTGGTTCTGAGTTTAGTGGGTAGTGATGTGTATGTTTCTAAGAGTGCATAAGGTTGAACAATAACTGGAAATCCAAGAAAAATACCCTAGTGTCAGGGATCACATAAAACAGAAGACTGCCTGTTGACTACATACGCCATCAAGTGTCTTATCTGAGTTTCCTGGCTCATGCTCGGATAAGACTTTTTATTGTGTTTGTCGAGTCATGCTGAAGCATTTCCCAGAAATAGAAGCCATTATTCACGCTCTCCTTCTTTCCAACAAATTCTAAAGGTATGCCTTTAAAATAAATGAATTGATAACAGAACAAAGCCTTTTTTCTTTAGGAGAACCCTGCTCCAATCCAGCTACTTCCTGCTATTTCAGAGGCCTGTAGGGTATTTGAGGCAGAAGCCTATCAGGTTGTAGTTGGAGTTTGGTGAACTTTTGTATGGCAGGTCACACTCAGCTAATCCTATTTGTAATCAAGGCTTTCTTCTTTCTCTGGTCCAGAAAAGGGCCATGTTGTCTTTGGAGCAATCACAACCAAAGTCTATTGCCCGGGGGGCAAGCTGTGTGGAGTTATTTAGCGTATTAAGTATGCCTGTTTGGTTTGTCGTTTGAACCACGCACACCATGCTTTGATGATTAGCCCATGGCTTTATTTCAACGTCAAGGCTGCTTTTGTCAAAGCACAGTTGTAGGAGTTGTAGAGATGGTGCGATAACTGCTGTTGTTTAGATGTTTGGATTAGGGGTGGAAGAGATAAATGTAAGAGCTGAAGTGCTGTTTTAAGGTCCAGTTGATTTATGTTATGTTTTTGTTTAAGCCACAGCATAGCACCCTGTCTTTCAATCTTATCTTTGAAATGTAACTCCTAACCTAATGCATGAAATTTGCCTTTTTTCCTGCTATTAAGATGATTAATCCATCTCTGTTTTTATCCTTGTCTCTCTCTCTCTGTCTGACTCACTCTGTAGCCCCAGCAGAGCCTTTGCTGTGCAAGTTTGCTGATGGAGGCCAGAAAAAGAGGCAGACCCAGGTCAAGTATCCCCAGAATGGCAGACCGTGGACACGGGAAGGAGAGGTAAAGCTTTAAAGTTTATTTAATCATTAAAAAAAGCTCACCAATACCCATCATAAAAGATTCCCTTGACCAGCCACTGCAGCGTTTTCTTAAAACACAAGTGGAAAAGGCAATTGTAACACAAGAACCATGTCTTTCAAACAGTTTGTTACAACATAATCCTTTTTACCCTCTGCCACTCTCAAAGAAAGCAACATGGATTTTTCCTCCAGCAGAATTATGCTGCCACAGAAATTTCCTAGCTTCTCACTTCTCACAATCAAAATGACTACACTGTGTCTACTGAGAGGGTTTTTAAGAGGAAATAGTAAACTTAACAAAACCAAAAGTGGTGTTATTCCAATTTAGTCACAAGTATGAGTACAGTATATCCACAAACCTCTTTTAAACCTTTCCCCTACTCAGCTTTCTAGCAAAAGCATAACAGTAATCTTATCATAATAGAAGTGAGAGTGAAATAGTGGTGCATACAGTACAATAGATTGTACTGTAGCATTTCACAACACATTGTCCACGGCTGCGTCACAGGAAACACTACAGAAGATCCGAAAAGTCATCCTTCTCATACATTTGAAATATCTAGCTGTTGTTCCCTTTTTTCACATTTTATAACAGAGTATAAAATCTGAAGAGCTTGACAAGCCCCCTGCGGGGTCATTATCAGCTTTCATTTCCAATAACATACTGTAGGCTGAATTAAAGATGCTGCTGACAGTATGAAAGCTGGCATATAATAATGTTATTAAATTTGAAATACAAGGTTAGTGCAGTACCCCAATGCCAAGTTGTTTTTCCTTTTGTTGAAACTCCCACTTCCAGTCTGTCATCTTCAGAAGAAATGAAACCTTGTGCAGCAGACTGAAAGCTTATTGAGTGTTGCACAATTCTGGGAGTTCAGAAGTTGTTAGTGTCGATACCAAAGCTTTAATTTACAGAACAAGGGAAAGTGAGTAATAATGTTGCCACCCACACACTGAGTACAGTTTTAAACAATTTCCCAACGTAACGCATAACATGGAGGTTTGGAAAGAGCAGGGTGGTGAAGTGAAATGAAACGGAATCAAGCTGAAACAACTTTGCGCTGAAATAAGAGCAGCCACAACAAAAACAGGATGCCACGGTGTGTGTTTGACTTTTGTGTGTGTAGCCGGCAAAGATTTCAGTTTTGTTCTGAGAGAAGGCCATGACAAATCACACCAGGGCTTAGTTAACATTAGAGGCCTCAGTGTTAGTGATCCCTTTTTTGTGTCCTGTTGTCAACATTTGTGAATTGTCAGCTGGACTTAAAATAAATGATCTGTGCTTTCAGTGGGCTCCCCACACATTTGTCAGTGGCCCAAGTCCTGACAAGCCCCACTTGGTATTGCAGAGGAAGAGCATCCCTTCAGAGGTATATGAATCTGTCAGAGCCAGGTCTCCGAGTCCAGTCTGACTAATAGAGACATCTGGCCCGGGAGTTGCATTGAGGGGCCTGACCGCATCCTCACAATCAGTCAGCCAACCCTAATCTCCCCGAAACCCTCACTCCTAAATGAATCTGGCCTTGGGACCATGACATGGGCACATATCACACACAAAATCACTCCCACATTTAACATTTGTCCAGAGAAGCACGTACAGAATAAACATGGGCAGATTATTAGACAGCAGGCCCCTGGGCACAGCCTATGTAGGTTCCTCACCCCTCCTACATAAGACAAAGACACCATGAGAAAGAGGGGGACACAGCCACATTGTTTGTAGTTGTGTTGTGTCTCTTTCGCGTCATTTTTTGGGTTGTTTTGCATTTCTTTCAACTACAAACATTTTGCATGTTTGTACTTGCAACATGTTTGTATTTTGTGTCTTTTGTAGTCCTCTTTGTAGTTGTTCTGTGTCTCTTTGTCATTTTGCATATCTTCGTAGTTGTTTGATTGACTTTCCACCAAGAAATGAAGAAGCAATCATGTCAAACAGAGGCTCTGGTCCAGGAGCCTCCTTAAGGTGTCCTTAATGTCCTTATGTGTCTGTACATTTCCAGGGGGAAACACTTGTGGACACATACTGTACCTAAATATACATTATCATGGACTAATGCTGTTGCTATGCAGCAGCTGAGGAATGTTGTCCGGTTTTTGCCGTTAGATGAAGGAAACTTAGAGGAGAAGATGCAAACATCAAATGCTTCACAGAGCTGATCTCTTCTAGCTCTGGCTCAGAAATCTTTTGTTACAAAAGACAATGCAGTAGATTGTCAAGGAACCAGCAGTGAATACAAATGTTGCTCACGTGAAAGGAAGAATTCTTGTGTAGGTGTAATGTAAATGTTACCTGCTTTAAATCAGATGTTTGTTTGAGGGCTGGTGTGAAAGTGAATCTAGGGCTTTGGAAGAATTAATTTTTGCTATTTGATGTCATCAGTGTCTGGCACTCCTTTTTATTGCCTCTGCCGTCTATGTTCCCCCCATCCTGGCTAGGAACAGTGTTTGGGGAAAAACCAAACATCGCAGCAGAGTTCAGCATCAGGGTACACTTGCAACTCATGTGCCAAATTGGAGAGAAGAGCCTTGTGTGGAATATAGAACAAGAACAAATGACTTTTGTAAGTCTGTAGATAAGAGAGGAGGGGGGGAACAGTGACAGAGGGAAAGACAGATAAGGAGAAAAATAAAGATTAGAGGACTAAAAACACTATTGATACTTTAAGTTTGTTCCAACATTGCTAAGAGGCAGAAAAGTGGATGAAGATCTTCATTTATTTGCACATGATAGAGCAAGTGAGGCACAGATAGAAAACATTCAAAGAGAAAAGTTTCCCCTAATGATGAACACTGGACTTAAGACGGACAACATTTAATCAAGAGGAGGAGGGACGGAGAGACTATTTAGGCAACTAAAATACACTCTTGTAGTGTCGGGTAGACTTTCTTCTCATACTCATATAATGATGCTGAAGTGTAAAACCTTTTCTAAACCATTAGTAATGAGTACTGTAGTAATAACTGAACCCTGTGATTAGTGGAGATTGCTATAGGAAGATTACAGTATGGTGTCCGCCTGCTGTTGAGCAGCGCTTCCTGTAGTTGGGATGTAACAGTGTATCGTGGGTCAATATTTTGAGTTACAAAATGGTGATGATATGCATAATGGAGCTGAAAACCGGATCGTAGTATATAGTAAATATTTACAATTGGATCCTAAACTGTTTCTAAAAGATTCAATGAAATGAAGTTTGGGCTTGTTTTAATTAAATGAGTACTTTTGGTGCTTTTTGGTGCTATTTGGCCACTGTTCCCTAAATATAGCCAAGTTCCTTGACTGACAATACAGATGTTTGCTGTAACAACCAGCACCAAATGTGTGTGTGACAGCTCAGACAGACTGCTTTCAAAACTTATCAGGAACTAACATTTTTCTCGTTTTCCTCCAGATCATCTCCTTTCTGCTCTTTTGTACGTGCACAAAGCCATACAGTTGGGAATAACTGACTAATTTCCACTCAATATGAAACATTTTTAACTCAAGCAGATGTGCTGTCACCTTAGTTCATGGCGCCCATTATGATTTTATGTCTGTTTCTCTCCATGTGGGACTTTCTATTGACTTTGTGTGCTACACATTGTTAAATGCAAGTGGAGCGAACAGCAGCATCTACCACATTTGGTTTTTATTTCACTGAGGCCATTCCTGTGTAGATAGTTCTTATTATTGTAGTTATTTTTGTATCGCTCATGATCATCAAGCTTATTATATTTGGATGAATGATGTTCTGTTATTTGCATTCGAAATTTGTCTAAAAAAACTTTAAAACCTTTTGCACAATTAAAGACTGAGGAGCAATAAATTAGATCGCTTCTACTCTCATATGTTGATTTCATTCATACTTAGTTTAAAATATTGCAAGTGCATTGAACCAGGAACTTATTGTGTTGTTACATATCCATTATGCAGTAACATAGAAGGTACCTCATAAAGATACCCAAGCACACTCATTCACACTATCAAGACAATAATAATCAACCCTCAGTTTCCTTTTTGCAGTAATTATACTATGTCTGTGTTTATTTTTGAATATGAAACGTAGTTTTGAGTGGCTCACAGGCTCACACGCAATCATGCAGAATCATTTTATTCTTCATAAGTGCTTTTAACTGGCTCATTTGAGATTTTTGGGCTACCGAGGACATCATTGATTGTTCTTTATTTAGCAGGTCTTTTTATCCCACTCGTTTATTTTGATGAATTTTAAGAGAAAGTGTGTGTGTTCAGTGTTTATTTTAAATTATGAGTTACGCTACTTTCCCTCTATAGTGTCTCTCCCTCTCTCAATTCATTATCTTTATCGGCTTGACCATTTTTCATAAGCAATATAACTAAAGCAGTTTTTGACTTCAGTCAAAATTCAGTCAGATGACACCATCAAATAACAGTTTACACATCATAATCTTAATGAGAGTAAACACAAATCATTCAAAAGACCTATGAAGTATTTTAACCTTTAAGTGTATTTGTTTCTCTCCAGAGTGGTATGGCGTTGACGTATGATCCCACTGCGATGCAGAACGGGTAGGTGGAAAGTTTTCTTTTCAGATTTACAAACTGTGTCTACAGCTTTCGAAGTGCAAACTTTAATTCTGATTCAAATTCCCTGCCAAATATTTGTAAAGTAAACCCCACAAAACGGCTGGAGTCCCATCATCAGCACCTGTATATGAGCCATATCCACAAGAGCACTTGCATGCAAATGAGCAGACCACACATATAAGCACACATTCTCAAACAGTCACACACAAAACTGTCTCTCTCTCTCTCTCTCTGTCTTTCCCGCTCTCGCCCTCATGCTCACATCTGACTGATGCAGCTGGAGCATTTATTTATGCACCTATGCATACAAGCTGTCAGACATGTAGGTTTTGATTGCAGACAGGGAGGTTGGGTGGTGTTGCAGTCT
The DNA here is from genome assembly GCF_016859285.1 of Xiphias gladius. Lineage (NCBI taxonomy): Eukaryota > Metazoa > Chordata > Actinopteri > Istiophoriformes > Xiphiidae > Xiphias > Xiphias gladius. Next base: position 10,872,934 of record NC_053421.1, read on the forward strand.
TGCTGTAAGACTTTCGTCAGCCGAGGCTATCTGCAGTCCTCCCAGGCTGAGCGCAGAGAGCCGAGTGTCTGCCTGTTCCAGGGGGAAATTGGAGATTGGTCCTGTCTGCTAGGAATGCTGCTGGTGATGTGATCCCAGGAGACACTTCCCTCCAGCTCTGTGTTTCCCTTTTCCTCCTCCTTGTCTACGTAGTCCCTCTTAGTCTTTGTATCTCAACTTTCCATTTTCCTCCTCTTCCTTACTTTCGTTCTGTTGCACTTTAAACATTGTTACATCCCTTTACCTTCTTCATACGTCCTTTAAACCAGTCCTTTCTTTAATTTTTTTTCAGCTGCTTTCGACTATTTCTTCTTTTCCCCTTCTTCTTTGCATAGTTGTCTTGTTTAGTTGCTTGCTTCTTCTAATTCCTACTCTCCATATCCAAGCATCTGCTTTACTTTTGGTCATTTCTTGTGTCTCTGTGCATGTGTGCGTGCTCATGCATGCATAAATGCATGCTCACACGCGAGCATCTGTGCGGTTGCAGTGCTTAAGCACTCTCCGACCTCTCTTCCGAGGTCATCTGAGCTCCTTCCAGCGAAGCACTAAATGACTGTGAAATGCAAATGCAGCTAATTAGAGAGGCGAAAAGCAGGGAGGGAAAGGGGTTGTATAAAAAGGGTGGGGTCAAGAGGAGGGCAAAGGCAAAAATAAAGTCAGCCCAAGGAGAGGGGAAGGGTACGAATCAATTACAGGTTTGCGAGTCTCCTAAAGCTTGAGGACGGCTGGTGTTTAGGGTCTGATGCCAATCCAATGTTATTGGAAACATGTGTCCCAACCGGCCAGACTGCTTTGGCTTATAGCCTGTCCTCTCTTTATCAGAGAAACACAACATTCACTTTCTCTGGGGGCTCTTTTTCTCTATTTCCCACCTCCTATCTGGTCTGTCTATTTTCCTTTTAAATCTCCATCCCTCTCCCTTTCTCCCTGCCTCTACCTATCTCCCTCTGCCTTTATATCTGTTCTCTCTTTCTTTTGTCTCTCCTGCCCACACACACAAATACAGGTATACGATACATTTTACCATGCTTACCCACATTTCTCCGCTGAAAAGTCACTGAGGTCGGTTCTAAATCATTTGCTAATTTTTCATGGCAAACTCCTGACAGTGCAACTAGGTCACACCAGGGCTTCACAGAGAGGTTTTTTTTAATTAAATCCTGTCTTAATGTTCCCTTTGCAATTGCATTTTTAGTGTATTGTTTAAAAAGCCGTGCTGGAGTCCCTATTGACAGTGTGCGGCTCAAGGCTAATAGGCTCCATCAAAAACCTTGGATCTGTCCTCTACCTACTATTTCTTTCTCTCAATACACATTACTCTAATGAAAAATACAATAAACACAATCAGAGAACCATATTGAATAAGCCGGTTGCCTTTGCTCATTTGTATTCATCAGTGACAGTAATACACTATCTCTAATGCAAGTCATACATCAACTGTACATTCAAAAAGATGGATCTATACTGCTGTATGATCCATAAAGTTTTTTTTTCTTGTCACTGATCATCACATGTTCCAGTTCTTACTCTAGCTTAGATCTATATCTGTCCAATGCTTTCAATTCAAGTGAGTAGTCAGTAGTTGAAATATATCAGTAAATGTAGATGTACAGTGCAGCAGCTCAAAGAAAACGCTGCCAATATAGAATATTTGCATGACTGACAATATACCTGGTTTCCCTTGAGGCTATATTTACTATGAAAGCTAAGGACGCATTAAGGTAAGCCAGAGTTGAAAGGTGCAAGGGGAAATTTTAAGAACTACTACTCTTTATGTACAAATGCTTCAACACACCAAGGAGAGCATAAAAGTCCAACAGGGAGGCTGGATGTACATGTGAACCACAATCAGGCTCTGGAGCCTATCTCAGGCCATTGGAAACCAGCTGCTTCCACAAGGCCTGGACTGCAACAATTTAAAGATATCAGAGGGTTTTCATCTCACAGCTGAGAATAAAAACTGTTTTTGTGTCGCAGTGGATTGTTAGATTTAAAAGTAAACTAACAGCGTGTTTGTTTTTTAAGTACTTTTCTCCCCCAATTAAGCAACACTTGATTTGTAGCAAGTACCTTTTTATACAATCATGGCTGTTAGAGATAGATAGGGGAGGGCTTCTCTCTCTGTCTCTGCCTCTCTCTCCCTCTCTTTCTCTTTCTCCCTCCCCTCCCTTGCTCCATTATTCAGTCAACAGACACTCGGGGATCGATCGGGCACAGCAACACGGCCTGGTGGATGAAACATGTCCTCTCTAGGTACACAATGATAAATAAAGCACCACAAGCCACAGCATTCTACTGCTGCAGGGTTTGGGGGGGTGAAATGGAAAAAAAAGAGATGGAGCAAAATCAGAAGGGCAAACAAAGGTATAGGAAGAGAAGTAGACAGAGTATAAAATGTAGATGTCACAGATGTAGCCTTCCCTTCCAAGTGGAATATGCGTAGGCTGGAACATAAAAGGCAATACTGAAATATTTCACCCACTCACACATTAAGGTGATAATTCATTATTATGCATAGCAGCGGAGCAGACTTCTTTGTAACATGATGTGTACTCCGGAGCGGTGTCAAGTCTCATTCTAAGACGTCTTTGATAGTGTGGCACAGAGTGAAGCTGCAATATTCGTTGTTTCCAAGACAGCCTTGATGATGTCTGATCCATTTTGTCAGTGGTATCTTGAAGTGTACTGGGTGGTACAAACAAAGAGATACAAAAAGGCTCAGTCTCACCTTTACGTGTGGGTATGTCTGGAGAGCTAAAGCTGTATGTGCAGAGAAGGCTCTTGACTGACATTACATTTTTGTCAACGTAATACTTTCTTTTAATATAATCTTGGTTCAGTTTTTTCCCATTAATATAAATTTGGTGACACTGATGATGTCAAAATTAAACATTTTCTTGCTTCCTTCCATAGGTTTTACCCTTCGCCATACAGCATCTCCACCAATCGGATGATTGCACAGACATCAATCACACCCTTCATCGCCGCCTCTCCTGTCTCCACGTATCAGGTGGGTGGACCCTGTCTGTGGTCAGATGGGATAGGTCCAGCCTTGGGGGCCTGTAAGAGGTTTTCTATTGCCCCAGGAAATGACAAGGACCACCTCAAACAGGCAACTGGGAAATTGGCTGTCAATTAAAGGACAGAAGTTGTGTGGGTAGATGAATAACTTTATAGCTACATTGACAATGATGGTTTCATCATGTTTATTTCTTTCCAAATTCAAGTTACTTCAAGTTTCTTGAATTTCGCCCAAGCCACCACTGCAAAACACCCCACCCATTTTCCCGCTTCTAATATGCTTCTTGAAAGCAGCTAATGTTCGTAGACAGAGATCCACTATGGGATCCCATGGGCATACAATGCAACCTGGTAGCACTCTTTAAAGTTTAGCATCTTGAGTGAAGTTAACAATTCTTTAGTTTAGTAGTTTTAAATCAGTGGTTGTAAAGGATATGTCTGTTGATATGTATTTATTTATTTATTTATTTATCCCTCAATGTCAATAAATCCCATTAAAAAGACCAGAACTGATCATGAACTGATCCTACTAACAAGTACCGACTGTGTAGCCATATCCTGATATATCTTCTTCCATCCCATTGCCATAGAGCTCCATTGAACATATCAGTGAGCCACACTGTTGTACTAGATGACACATTCCTTCATTTCAATGAACACGGGCGCTTTAGTTCATTTTTTGTCAACCTCACATACACTGTCCTGCTGCTGTAAATATCTACTAGTAAATATCTACTATGTCTTCGCTATGAACCAACGAGGCTTCGTCCTGAGTGCCACGCACTGGGGAAATCTGAAAGTACTAAGTGATGGACAAACTCATTGTTTGTTTTTAGCTTTACATGGGGTGTTCTGAGAGTAAGCAAAGTATAGAACATCTGCCTCATCTTGGGTGAAGTTAAGAACTCTGTAACCTTGGGACATGGGACAAGAGCTTTTGAAATATGCAATAAATATTTTGAAATGGTCCTGTCCATCACAGTTCTGATCCATGGTTTCTGAATTTAAATTGTGTTGAATTGGCTGCTTTTTTCAATGTTGGTCTGTGTGTAGAGTCTGGATGTACAGGTCAAGGACGGAGAGTTTGTTTTTTCTCAGGAAAGTCAAGAGTTATCAGCTTCCTCCATACAAGTCAGTTCTTAGTCTAGCACTGATGAAACATAGGCTTATATTGCAGCACTCCTTCCATCGATCTTTCATTCTTAGGAACAAGTCCTCCTTTTGTTATTCTCTCTTTGTTCCTACATGTCACGTTCTCTCTGTTCCACAAACAAATACTATACCAATTCATGTCAAAGCCGGTTGGTGATGCAGCTTTGGTTCCTTGAGAGGTTGACTCAGTACTTGATCCTCAGTTTGTCAAACACATAAACTTTAAAACAAACACCAGACCTCCCCCGCAGGTTTTGTCTAGCACAAAACATACCTATAAGTGAGAAGTTCAAAGACATATGTATATATACATATATATATACACACACACACACACACACACACACACACACACACACACACACACACAGAAGCAAAATATGCACTAATATAATAACTATATACCTTACATGTGACAAACGGGCCTGCAGGGACTTGTCTCTCCTCCTGTTAGGGCTGGGCAGTGGGTTGCAGTAGGAGATGAAAGTGGTATTTTGTGGCCAAGACAGACTTTGATGATGAAACCTCCTCTGTGAAGCAGTAATTATTAGACTGTATTGCTCTCTGTGGCCTTCATATCCTCTTATAATTACAACATAACATACTGTATAGTGGACCCTCATTTACCGCTGTAATATTCTTTAAGACACACTGCCGCAGGGGCTGAGGCTCTGAAATCGGCTTGTAAAGACTTGAGCTAATGATTAATTTTCTCTGTTCTCCTCTTTGGTTTTCTCATTTTCGCTCCCTTCCTGTCATTCTGTCTTACAATTGTCCTTCTTTATATTCTCTCTTCCTCAATTCTTTATCCACTTATAACAATCTTCTTTTTGATCTTCCCTTTCCTCTCATCTCTTCCTGACCCCCCCTTCTGCATCCTCCTACTCATGCCCATCCTCTCCTTCTTTAATTACTTTATTTTCCTCATCCTTCCTTCCTTTCTACCCTCCTTCTTATTTCTGTTTCCTTCGTCATCTCTGTCATCACCTCTACCTTTGCTACATCTTTTTTCCTCTTCTCTTCTCCTCTCTTCTGTCCACAGGTTCAGAGTACATCTTGGATGCCACATCAACAGTATGTTATGCAACCCACAGTAAGTTTTTGATATCTGATCCCAGTAGAGTAATTTTCTCCATCTCTGTCACTGCCTCCTCTTTACATTACATTCCCGCCTGTCCTCCCTGTGTAAGCACGTCTCAATATTTGTTTCCCATGCGCTCTTCGGTCTGCTAATCTCAAAACATTCAAAATATTTCAGAGTAATGCTGTCACTGATAAATTACTACGAATCACCAAAATTTCAAAAAGCCAAATACTGAAAGACAATGACAGTTTCCAACAAGTGCAGCAGCGTATGAGAGCCAAACCCAGGTCAGACCAGAAAAAAACTGTAGCCCTGCATCAGAGTCCTGCTCTGCTGAATCAGCCTGTGAATAACCTCCTTAAAGCAGCTAGAAGAGCTCAGCAGAGCAAAGTCTGAAATCTATAATAAAAGGGTGCTCCCTGCTGGTTTCAAATGAAACTGCAGGTACAGAAAACTGACTTCTGTTAAACTGTTAAACATAATAAGATAATAACATAAGCATAATACTGATTTTCAAGTCAATTTAAACTGGCACCTATTGATCAGATTTATACAGTAATACATAGAAAACATAAATATACAAAACAAATAATACAAAAATATCAACGCAAAAATACGTAGACACAACAAGATACAGTATGATGCAGTACTACTGTACTGTAGTATCAAAATGTTTCCTCTCTGGCTGGAGACCTGGGCATGTCTGTTAGTCTGCTGGTCTGTGATCTGAAGGATTGAGACTGAGTTCAGTCCAAGCACATACACACTGATTTCTCTTGCACACAAGTTCACACAACTTTGATTGAAACAGCAAAATGTGTTAAAACACACCCACACATATAATTACACATATAGTCACATATATTGACTGTGCGTGTACAGGTGTACAGTCAATATACACTTTAAACTCACTCACCTTGAGATTCTCTTTCTACTTCTCTCATACTCTCTCACACACAAACATAACCTTGACACAAATTTCAAGGTTTTTCCCGTTTTAGCCACAGGCTGTATACAGCTATAGCATCAACTTCTGCAGACTTTGGTTTGAGCCCCATTTAAAATCTCAACTGATGAACCTGTCTGTCTGATTTACAGAAACTTAATCCAGAGTCCTGGATTTACATTTACATTCTGCAAATGCGTTTCTTTAATTGGTGGATGGAGTACGGTACATTTACCCTGTCTCATAGGTGATAAACTGGTTAATTATTTCTCGGTACAGTACAGCCAATAAAAAGAGAAATGATAGGCCGAATAGATTGATGATGGGACCATACCACAACCTTGCAAGTGCATCAGATGAAAATAAACATTAATCACCTCTTAAACATGTATTCGCTAGTAGTTCATAGTTCCACTGGTTTTGCTCATCTATAGTGTTTGTTAGTCATTTTTATATGGAGCCTGGAAAAAAATGTTAAACTAGTGTGTACAATTTTTGATTCATTTAATTTTTATACCCATGGGTTGTAATTACACACCTGTTCTGAAAATGTCCTCTTCTTAGATGGGGTTCATATGAAGACGAAATAAATGAATGTCACTGTAAAAATAAATACATAAATAATAAAAAGTATTTTCATACTTTTGAACGGAAAATTTCTGTCAGTCAGGAAGTAGGGGTGTCAGTCATGAGACAAGTGCACGGTCCGATGAGAATTTCAGTGATCTTGGCCACCATGGCTGTCAGAAGCTTTCATACGCACCACATTATCTGGACAGCAATGGCATCCCATGATGACACTGTCTCATCCAGGTTTTTTGTAATGGAAGAAGAAGAAGATTTACATTACAGCATGCTCCTGCACTCTCAGTATTTTTCTAGAAAATGTAGTTGGCTTCTCTCACAAAGAGATGATAGTCAAGATAAATTTTATCATCCAGATTCTTATCTAACTGCAAGTGTTAGTGAGTTGGTTTCTTGCCAACAACTGCAGACTATTTCATACATGCAAAATTTAGGTATGCTCTGTTGAAATTGAAGGCTGTAGGGGGTTGGAAGATGGAGGCAGCACAGGTATGGTATATCAGCCATGCACTGAGGTACTGAAGCAGATACTCGTTCTCTCTTCTTATCCGTCTTCCTCTTTGTGTCTATCTGCAGAAAACATTCTGTTGTCATGTCTGATTACAATTATTTCTGTGAGAGAGGATAATACCGTTCTGTGTTTTCAAACAAATGTCCCATCTAATTATTTGGGAGGCCACTTGATATGACTCCCTTAGACCTGGGAGAAGACAGAAAGAGATAGAAGAGAAGAAAGAACGAGGGACTGGAGAAGGAGAAAATAAATAGAGTGCCTGCATTTGACAGAGAGAGGACAGGGGAGAGAGCCAGGCTCAGGGAAAGGAGAGGAAAGAAGGGAATATAAGGAATAAATTGAGAACAAAGAAAAGAAAACAACTGCTGCAAAAGCATGTCTGGGCTGTGCGTGCCTGTTCCCCAACCTTGTCTCTGCATAGTCAAAATCCCTGTTAGACAACAAAGGCGAAGGCTAGTCATTGTATTTCCTGGATACTGAGGAGCTTGGCAAATTAAAGCTGCGTCAGGGAGGGAGACTGGGAGAGACACAGCGGCTTAAATCTGTTCCTATGGTAGCAGAGGCTTCCTCAGTGCTGTACCAGAGTTAATGACGGGTAACTTCAATTAATGGTGTGTGCTCATTGACACATTTAGGTTGACGTACACGAGCGCGCCACTGCTAATCGCTCAGTCAACAGTCCATTGTACAAGTAGAGATTTTTACATGCTTGTGGTACCAAAATTGTGAGGTTGCTATGTGAATCACTGGCAACGCACGCACTTTCACAGATACACACAGTGGACACACAGTTGCTCAAGAAATGAATGACCCTAATTAAAAGGTTGGAATGAGAGAAATAAAAACAGTGCTAAGTGCTGTTTTTGTTCCTCAGGAATAAAGAAGGGGCACATACGTGCACTCAGACAACTATATTTACACACAGACACAAGTGCGCTCCCAAATTAATTCAGACACACACACACACACACACACTCACACACACACACACACTCACACACACACACACACACCTATACTCACAGTGGATTGCCTTAAGGACTGTGTGTTTCCAAGCCTTGGTGGAATGCCCAGATTACTTGAACTCCCTGTCTTTACATCTTAATTAGTGAGAGGATGTCTTTGTGCATAATTACTCACAAATCCCCCTACAGGAAATGAATGCATTACCCTAACCATGCATAGCAAAAAAGACAACGAAGGCGGCTTATTGGGGAGGGCTGTAATGAGACATCCAAAGAATTGGGATTTCAGATCTTGATGAGTTAAATTGCCATGTTAAACCCATTTTAGGAGACAAAGGGGGTTAAGAATTTGTTGGAAGAAAGCACAGTTCAGTACATATCTGAGCCTGCAAATATTGCAAAATACTCACTGTGACTCTTTTCTAAATGCTGAGATCCTGTGTTTGCAGAACTGTCAGCCATGTATGCATGTGGGTGTGTGTTTAGAGTTCACAACCCAGCAATACTTGTCTTTTTGTTTAATGTAATCCTGTAAAATCCTGTGGGCTTTAGTGTGTAAAAAACAAAGGTGAGACAGAGAAAAGGGGTGTGGTCCCAGTAAGGAAAATCATTTCTGTAGTATAATACAAACATCTGCTTTTCAGAGCACACCACCTGCAGGAGAAAACAAATATTGCTGGTTCACAACCTTTGCGTGGTCGCAGGCAAACAGCGCTCCTGTCCCACTAGCAGCAGTTAGTGGTTTTCTCAATTAAGGGGTGTCATTATCACTAATACTGTGTATTTGATGCTGCTGGGTGCCTGCAGCATTCTGTTAGGCTTCTTCACTTCTCTACTGGAAAAAAGACAGCAAAAGAAGTGGAGGAGAGGAGGAGAGGGGGGAGGGAGTGAGAGAAAGAGCGAGTTCAAAGTTGTAGCAGATCTTGTATTTTTCTATCCTCGGGGAAAAAAGATAACCGTCTGTCTACTCATTTATTGCTTGTCTGATATATGGAAACATTAACACATATGCACACACTGTACCACATGCAGTTATACACTCATCACACACCATCTAGTACATAGTGTTCACATGCAGATACATGCAGAGATAGTAAGTTTAAGCCTTGTACAGCTATAAATCAGAGCAGATAATTAGTTATTCTGGGTTTCCTTTTGCTTTATGCATCTTTCTCACTGCATGGAGCCTGCTGCGAGATTGGATGAAGCGAGAGAAAGAGCGAGGGAGGATGAGAAATCATTAAACGAGAGAACGTATTATATAGATGGATGAAAAGCTTGGGTATTAGCAGATTCTGGCTGCTAAATCTACCTGCCTGAGCCAAAGCTTTGTGCGTTTGTGGGTAGATCTGTTGATGTGTCTGTGTGTGGATGCATGTGTGGATCCTTCTGTGTGTGTGTGTGTGTGTGTGTGTGTGTGTGTGTGTGTGTGTGTGTGTGTGTGTGTGTGTGTGTGTGTGTGTGTGTGTGTGTGTGTGTGTGTGTGTGTGAGAGCTTGCAGAAGTGCCACTCATTCACTTGTGATGTTGAGGACAGCATTGAAAGAGCATTTCTGATAGCCAGGCTGCTGTGTTATTCAAAGAGATCTCCCTATGAAGACAGCAGTCAGTCGGAAGAGCACTCACCGCTGTTAACAGTTCTGACAGTCCCTGTCTGTACTGTGTGTGTGTGTGTGTGTGTGTATGTATGCCCCCCTGCAAAGACATAAGGATCTTCACTTACAGATTCTGTGAACCATCAACAGCTCTGACAGACTGTGTGTGCCTTTGAGAGGAACGCTTCACATAGCTAGAACTTTCATCACTCCGTGCGTGTTTACTTAGGTGTGTTTGTGTTGTTGCAAGCTTCCCTATGAAACCCCACGGATCCAGAGCTGTTAAGCCATACAGCTGGGCTGGGGCCTAAAGTACCTAAACTTAATACCTGTGTTCTTCTAACATCCTGTCTCAACATGCAGCTTACAGAAGTGCTGACTGCTCTCTGGAGCAATGCAGACACATATTCACTGATGCTGTCTACGCTCATGGGAAGTGTAGTTAAACAGCTATCCCAAATGAACAGTGTTCATCACTGCAAGGACATTGCCAGGTCTCTCAGCACACAGTGTGAGGAGTCTCCTATTTACTCTATACAGAGCTATTTAGTCTGTACTAATGTACTTGAGAAGTAGAGCTCAGCACATCAAGGTGTTAGACTTCATCAAAGTCCTTCACATTCAGGAGATTTGCAGTAAAAGCCTTTGTGCTCCATTCAGAAGCATGTTCTGCCAAGCTGGCTGCATTGCCACGTAGAAAGTCAAACCATTTGCACTCATCAAACTGAACAGGGTAGGAAGTCTAAGCTTTTTCTTCTACCCGAATGTTTTAAAAGGCTATTATTTAGTCGTATATCATAAAAACCAGCCTCTTTTTCCATTGCAGGAAACACATCAGCATGTTAACTAGTTTCCTTTTAACCGTTTTTAGTTCAAATGGTACTTTTTCCCTGAATTAAAGGAATAGTTCTACATTTTGGAAATACACTTGTTTGCTGTTTTGCTGAAACTTAGATGAGAAGATGGATATCACTCTCAGATTTGTCCATAAAATATAACGCTACAGCGCCAAGACAGTTAGTTTAGCTTAGCACAAAGACTGGCACTGTCCAAAAGTAAAAGAAATCTTCCTACCAGCACCTCCAAAATTCACGGATTAACACATCATATCTCAATTGTATTTACTTTGACATTGTTTCCCTTTTGATATTCTGGCCAGTGGAAAACAGTTTCTATAACCCATTTGCTCATGTGTCCCTCCTTAACTGCCTCAGGGTGCTGTCATCACCCCAGCCGCGGCCATAGAGCCCAGTTTGTCTCTTCACCCCTCCAGTGTTATGGCTCCTCTCACCCAGCAGATGAACCACCTGTCTCTGGGCACTACAGGCACTGTGAGTTTCAGCTTTTACCTCCTTCAAGCCTTCTTGCTCTGCATGCATGTGTATGCGTTTACATTTTGAGGTGTAATATATATTAAATATTATATAGGTATCCTGTTCGCAGCAAGCATGCAATGTACAATGACGTTGGGCCCAGGTCAAATTTTTGTTATGTAATGAATGGAAAATGAAATGTTAAAAAAACCCATTGCAGTGGGAATGTCGGGCACTTCTTTTAGTCCAGGGCTTCTGGAGGACATATCGTTTGTGCCTATATTATAATTGTTGTGTGTGTCCCTCCTTCTCTCTGCAGTACATGCCTGCTGCAGCAGCTGCTCCTATGCAAGGAACCTACATTCCCCAGTACACTGCAGTGCCTGCCTCTGCCATCACAGTGGAAGTAAGTTCAAAAAGAAGAAATGATTTATTGATTTTATACTGGTTACTCCTTAGACCAAATTCATACAGCAACCTGTACTGTATAGGCCTTTACAGAGCTGTAATTTAAAAGCTTAACTGCAGGTGTTTGAAAGAATTTTTTAGCCACACCTGCACTATACTGTTGTCAAGACAAAAAACAAATGTTACATTGTGTGTACTGTATAAAGAAATCAACTTGAATATTGATTATATTATTATATAACCCATAGTATACAACCTATACACTATATACTGTATAATCCTCTCACTCTATGGCTCTTATTAAATGTTAATAAATGTAGATGTGTGTAATGTAATGTAAAATTTGGTAGATATCCTTCGAGACTTCAGTGTCAGTCACTTATTTATTGCCGCTGAGGGAACTTCAGGTTTCAGATTGTGGTTCTGTGTGATTGATTGCGAGACATTGCCACAAATTTATAGTAAATTCCCAAAAGCCAGAGGAACTACTTTGATTTCTTAAAATGACCATCAGGTTTTAAACTGTGCCTGTCTGAAAAAGTTGAACCCCTTGCTTTTAATCAATACAGAGTGAATTTTTTTTAAACTGCTTGGATTCTCTCAGTGAATTTTTGTGCCACTGAGGGTTGAAATTAAACCTTGTAACAGCATGAGATTGTTTTCATATCTGACTTATTTCTGTAACTGTGGCGTCTCTGGCATCAGGGCGTGGTGACAGACCCATCTCCACAGTCAGCTGCCCCCTCCTCGCAGGATGCCAGCGGACAGCAGCCTTTATCAGTGGAGAGTACAGGAGATCATGCCACAGCCTACTCTTACCAGCAAACTAAGTGAGTAGGAATCTGTATTTGTTTTTTGTTTTTTTATCACATTCTTCCTGTACAACTGGTACAGAGATGTTATGTACATTTACAATAACAGTATGGACAGTTTTCTTGAAAGTAAATGCCAAGTAGAAAGGGGGGTGAATGCCAGTGTGGGATGCTGATAGTATGCAGGCACTTTATGGGATAACTTGATAACTCGATTACTCGACTACTTTTAATAGATTAATTAATAGAGACTTGTCATTTGGATTTTATTACCTTGTGCCAGGCTGGCTGTTTCCACCTGCTCCTAGTCTTTATGCCAAGCTAAGCCAACTGGCTGTTGGTGGTGGCTTCATATTTACTGCACAGATAAGCGAATAAGTATACTTCGCAAAAATGTGAAATTAGTCATTTAAAGATGTTTTGTTTAGTGAATCTGCAGGAAAAGAAGGCAGTGGATAGAGAGAGGGACATCGTGCAATCATCAGTGTACTACAACGGTGTTTGGCTGTGATTTGCAAATGAAATAAATCATGTTGAATAGTGTGTGTATGCAGAGTAATTAGGTACAGAAGACAACAGTGTACAGCTTTTGTACATACAAAATACTTTGCAATTTGTTTTGTTTTTTTGGTCACAGAATCATGTCAACCTCTGCTTGTAAAACACTACCTCCCCATTTTTATCTTTCTCCTTGCGTTTATCTGGTTTTTCTGACACCTAGATAACCTGCTGTTGTTCTCCCATACAAACAGCAGATGGACAAAAAATGTTGTGCCCACTTTAGAAACAGTAACACTGTCCAGAGTTTCCACTGTTACCTTTTTTTCACTGACTTGTTTTTGTGTCTCCTTTAGATAACAAGATTGGTAGGATTCATTGCTGCATTGCCTTTAGAAGGACTGCACTGAGGCCCTGGAGTCACAGAATGAATCAAAATGAAACTGGGACAAAGAAAAAGATATGACATGGACACCACTGAGGGGAGAATGCTTCCACTGTGCACAGGCACCAAATAAAAGACAAAATAAAGAAAAAAAATCAATTATATTTCTTACCTGGTTGAACCAAGAAAAAGACTGAAGAATAAAGAAATGATGGTTTGTTGAACTTGAGGACAATGAAATCAAACACAGTCCGCAACCTTGAGTTGATAATTTCTCACCGTGAGACTGGACTTTTGCCTCCAAAGGAAAAAGAGAAGACATTGACTGAAATCTAAACTCAACCAACAAGCTGTACAGAAAAAAGAACATTTGAATGTGCAGGTAGATTTTCAGACTTTTTTATTAAAAAAAAAAAGAAGGAAGCAAAGTCTAGAAAAAACAGGTTGTCTTCCTTTGATATTAAGCTACATTATTTTCATTCTTTTTATTATTTGAGTAGTTTTCTAGAATATCAATGTTTTCGTAAATCTTTATTGCCTTAATTTTCTCAAACTTTGGGAAAAATGTTTCCATAGTGTTGAATTATTAAAAAAAAGACTGAGTGATTGAATGATTTGAGAGGTTCTTAAAGTTTCCAGGAGCCTCGAAGACAAAATCTACAAAGCTATCTGTACAGGATAAAAAAAATAAGGTTGTATTTGTATGAAGATGATTTTAAATTATGTGGTGCAGTGCAGCTGGTGTTGGTTGACAGGAAAAAAAAAATCTTCTGGAAAGGCTCAATCCACTGCTCCCTGGAAAGTGCAGTTTAGTTTAATCATGGGATAAAAGTTCTCTTTCTCCATTGCATTTGTATTTTTTTGTTTTTTGGTCTTTTTACCTTCCAAAAGTTTTTGCCTTTGCCTGCTTTGCTTGTTTCACTGCAAAAAGAAAAGTAAAAAATAAAAAAAACTCTGACTTTGACAAAAAGCAGAAAAAAAAAAAACGCTAGGATTTTTAAATGTGCAAAAAGCAATAGTTTTAGTAAAACTGTTGACAGTTTCTTGAGTCTTTCTTAACTGTTGAACAAACGCAGCCTACAGATGGCATATTTTATACCAAAGATGAAGAAACTAAGTAGTGAAGAGATCTTCCTGATGTTGCTTTCTCTTTATTTTTTTCACCTCTGAAACAGAATTTTTTTCTTGCTTTTCATGCTCTTGGTCTGTGAAATGATTTTCTCAGAGACTGAGAACATGCAGGAGGTTTTTAACACAATTGCCTCAACCAGAAAAGTGTTCTCTGAGGTGTTTTGTATGTCATGTGATCAAATGTGGTGATGATCTAAAATGGCTCTGTAACATCTGTTGAGAGACCAGACACCTGGTGGTATGGAGATATTGAAAGGGGAAGGTATATTATTGGGAATAATTTGGTATAGTATATTTTAGTGGTAAAGAGGCTGACAAGGCATTATATCCTGTGGAATATTGGTGTGTACTATTTAAACTGAATTTTTTTTAAACTTTAAACTAATACAGTTACCACACCATCCTCAGGCTGCATTGACCAATCTTACACCCTAAATGCAGACACTGAGCTGCTGTAACTCATTATGACGGCTCCCAAAAACACTCTAGATTTAATCATTTTGAAATTCAAAGTCTCAGTCCGCACAACAAACTGTTTTAAACCACTGTCTCGCCAAACGCTAGCCATTTCAAATGCGAGCAGGGCGAGGATCTCTGTAAGATGAAAGGGCATTTCTGTTGAACAAAACATTTCAGCTTATGTATATTCTCCTAAAACGACAAGGAGATATTTTTCCTTTGTGTTGCCTTTTTTTTTTTTTTTGTCTTTTTGAGAACTGATTATGATATGTGAGCTGCTAAACTTCTCAGTGTTGGGGATTGGAATTGTCTTGTGTCGTGTGGGTGTGGAAGAGGTGCGGCCCCAGGAAGCCAGTAACCGACCACTTTACGCAGGGATAAAGACGATCATTTGTACTGAATAAAGGTGCATCGGTTAAGAACAAAAAGCAAAAAAAGAAAACAGTACAGCGACTTCAGCTGCCTGATGCCAGCTTTGAGGTCACATCCTCAAAGCCCCACCCACCTGACTCTCCACCAATGAAAGGAAGCTAATGGAAGCAGAGGAACAGAAGTAAAAAGTAAAAGTTTCAACCAAAATCAAGCAGATACAAACCTCTATTGGAAAGTAAATTATTGAAAGATGAGAGAGAGAGAGAGTAAAAAACGAGAGAAAACGAGAACAAAATTAATATTTATGAAATCTTTTTTGTACAGGTGTGTAAAAGAAGATGCAACAGAAATAACTTTGATGATGCTATTTTTTTATTTGCTTGGTCACATGCCTCCCATGTCTTTCAAATTGTGATTCTGAGAGTGTCTGTAGAACCAGTGGATATTGCTGTAGTTCCAAATGTCTCTTTTCTTTTTGTTTTCTTTTTAGACAAATCTTTCAATAAAAAAAAAAACGTTTTAGTCAGTACTCACCTCATATATTCGGCAGGTACAAGGCAGAACCACTAGAGGGCACTGTTGTACACAATTTAAGTGAAGGGTTGACGAGGTATCAGAGGAAGAGCTGTCCGTGTTTTTGTGTGTGTTTGTGTACAGTTTTAACAAGTCATCAGGGATTTTATAGTTGGTCAGTTGACAGCTATAAAACTGAGGCATTAAGATTCAAACAGGCATAACTATGCTTTACTAACGCCTCAGCTTATTAATAAATTGGAAATGAAGAAGGACCCACCTATGATTTAAGTAAGTATTACATTAACTAACATGCTGAGCTCAGGTAATTACATCTGCAAAGTAAGTTATGATGCAACAGCCACAAATCATACAGTTAGTAAGTAAGTTTATTATACACCATATAGATATAGATATAGATAATCGTCATTAATCCTCAGTGCATCATGTGAGAATCATGCATATCCTCTCATTTTCTCCAGTGCATAGACATATCACTAAAAAAGCTTCCCAGAGTACAAGGTATACAGAATGGCAAAAGACACACATGCCCACAGTTATTTTTTTTAAACACTTGCCGATGACCTACCAAGGAAACATTTTCGATGAGCAACGAGATTCGTTGCTGCCATAAGGTGAGCCTTTACCATCTAGACACAGGGTTTCAGCGTCTCAGGGTTTATGTGGCTGAGTGATTGGGGCTCATCTTGGAAACCGATAAATCAGTCGAAGAGTCACTACCAAAAAAATCCAACTGACATGTTCTCATCAAACTTTATATCTGTAGACTAGTTTCTGCTGATGAAATCTCTCATGAAAGGGTTCATATTGACACAAACAGAAATATTTCATATCATGTAAGGACTGTGTATAGATTACACTGAAAACTGGATACGTCTGAATTATCAGTATTGACAGGACTTTTCCGCAACATTATATAATTTTTTGGTATAGTTTTCTCAAACTACTCCAATGACTTGACTTATTTTACTGAATTAACCAATTATGTATATTTATCCAACAATACGCTGTTCTTTAAGTACAGAATGAAAACCTTCTCAGGGGTGGAACAACACCAAGTTAGTCTACAAGTATGATGAACTGTATTTAATGGGAAAAAAACAACACCTAGAATTGTTGTAGCACAAAAAAATTTTGTTCACCTGGTTAGTTGCTGTCCCAAACTCAGAAGTAACTTTGTATCTTGTATTTAAATCTATTAATTGTTTGCAAATAGAAGGTAAAAAACTCTATGACTTCATGTAACATGTATTCAGTTTGCAAAATTATAAGAAAACAATAGCAAATTCATTACATTATTTATTACGGAGGTTTTCATTCAGTAAATGTGGAGTATTGTTGTGTAGTTGTAGTTTCAGATATAAAGCCATGGCAAAGTGCTACTATCAATTTTAGAGCAAATGCATTCAGTGCAATTTAATGTATAATACAGGAAAACAAACATAATCAGTACCTGAGGGAATACGTCCTGCTTTCACCTGTGGTGTCCATGTGTGTACGTGTGCACACAAGTGTAAATGCACGTATAGAATCTCATTGTAAGATTGCACAATTTTGATATTACACGACGTGCAACAAGAACGAGCACATTGACGTTTCTGGGTGCTCTTTCATCATTTGTGTGCAGTTCCCTGAGGTACAAAATGAACTGTGTTTTTAAATAATTTTGGAGCTATTTTTTACTGTCTCAGTAAAACCAGTCTCACATCTGAAACTAGCTCAAGGATTCAAAGACCCTAAATGGATACACAGTGAGAGGTTTTTATGTCAAGGCTCTTCAGTTTTCAAAAACTCTCACAATTGAAATTGAAGGCAGTAAATGGGTCAGGCTGAAAAATAAAAAAACATTTTTCTTAGTAACTGTAGTGCTCTCCAGTTACTTATAGGATTAGAGCATCCCGCAAGACTTTCAATGGCAGATAATTCCCTGTGTAACTTACACTCAGTAGCAGGTGCGAATGAGGATGATGAAAACTAAGACAACAGTTATAATGGTTAGTGCTGAAAATAGAAAGATAAGGCCGGCAAAGACGGGGTCTGTCATGGGTGGGAGTTCTTTCACTTCAGAAGGGATCATGTTGGACATACTCAGCATGTAGCCCAAACTCCAACCTATGCTGGTGCTCTTTATCTGAAGAGAAGAGAAGACATTTTCCATTTTCTCACTGTGAATTTACATGCATGCTGCCAGCTAACTAATACATCACTTTGTATGTCTACAGAAGTTGAGAGTGTCACACAGCCCTGTGATAAAGTTACACAGTTTCAGCCCTAGAAAATATGAGTCACAACACCCGAAGAAAATACCCCTGAAAAGAAATCCAAGTGTGTCTGTTTCGTTACTTCCTCTAAAAGGACCTACCAAACATGAGATTCCCAGACACCCCAAGGGCATTACATAGCAAACATAGCACACTAACTCTCTTGTTGGTGGGACTGGAAATTGGGAGCATTGCCAGCTGTTTAGGACCGATCTTGTCTAAAGGGTAACCGCGGTGCAATTTGGAAACTGCGGCTGTAATATGTGACTTTCTAAGAGCTACCATCTTCCTTTATGACTCATGAGTGTCTGAGCATCACGGACAAGGAATCCCCCCTCTGCTAAGGGAGTTCCATTGTGAAAGAGGCTTCATATCCTCAGGGCATCCCAGAGCGATACATTGCCTGTCTTTCACTAAACCTTTTGAGCGCACATAACGGGTATGTCAGCCATCCATCTTTAGGTCCCAGTGGGTGGCCTCATTCACACTTGAGTATGTTAAAGGCTGTTTAGCGCTTATATCTGTGCATGAATTGCTGGTGACAGCTCAACCACATCAACTTTCGTCAATTTGCTGTATTTGACATATTCTGATGGTTGTATTTTTATATTTTTTCCCTATATGCTATATGAACATTATTTTGTTGCAAGAATATGGGAACGCAGAGAATAAATAGGGTGAATACGTGTTAGCTTCATAACTGTGTAAAAGACAGGAGAAAACAGTCGTAGGAGCAAGAAATATCTTGGTGAAAATTATGTTGTGTTTTTTGTTCAACCAACCTCTTTTTCAAAGTTAATGTTTTTCCACATTTCCTTGTCAAATTTGTATCCATCTGCCAGCAAAGTGAAGACGTAGTGAGCTCCATAACAGTAAGTCTTAAGGTATCTGTCAGAGATCCATTTCTTTTCTTGCCTCAGCTGAAAGAAAGAGAAAAAAAGATCAGTTTAGCCTGTGATTTGGAAGAATAATGATACAAGTGAATTGAAATGAATGCTGTTGACAAATTATCAATGTTGTAGTCAAGATGAAGATGAAAGACTTTAAAACCAAGACAAGACAGACACAAAACAATGTGCAATCAAGACTAATTTCAATTTGCGTTTTTTTCTTCCTCATTGCTGTCTTCCTCTCTGCTTTTTCACTTCATTCCTTTATTTTTTCCTTCCCTTCTCATCCTTGCCACCCTTTTGTTGCCCCATTTCCCCTCCTCTAGATTTACACTATTACTGCCTTCTTTCCAGCATTGTTTTCTTTTTACTATAGCTGTATACCAGTTTGAAGAACTTACCACTTTCCAATTTGTGTGGCAGAATTTCCTAACTGAGGAGTTGAATTGATCAAGATCCGATGTGCCATTCAGCAGCAGGGCCCTAGCAGTGTAGAAGAATCCAGCATAAGCCTGGCAGGAACAACAGAAACATAGAGTAATTTGTTTTGCATCTTCATCTGCCTAATTGCAAGTGTTACATTTGCACCGTGTGTTACCATAAACTCTCCAGTGACTGGTGGCTGCTCGACTCCGTTGAAGGAACACTGGGATGAAGAACAAGTCATGAAATCAAATATGGACTTCACGATGCTCCTGCACTTGTCTGAGTCAGGGGCTCCCACCATGAAGAGTTCTCGATCTGGGTGGTAGTTTTTTGGCTTCTTTGTGCACTCTGTGTCATAAATGGATGAGGCCTTCATGGTGATGTTGAAACCTTCTGGGTAGCAGGGGTTTTCAATGTACGTTGGGTCAGATGATCCCTGGAACATTGAAATGACGAAGAAAACAGTAAAAGAAGGAATGGAGGATGAGGAGGAAATTAAAACTACGAGAAAAAGATGAACAGGAAGAGACATGGGAGGATGAGATAAGAGGGACGAGTTTGGACAGTATTACTTATGCATTTACAAACACATCATCTATACCATATACTAATCAGTATATAAACCATTACTTATTAACTGGAATCACGCATTATCAAATACATAATATCCTGATGTAATTACAACCTTTAAAGTCAACATTAGATACCAGGACCCTGTTGCAAAATGATACCCATTACATATTCTGACAGCACGGCATATTTCTCCCGTTACAAATACTATTCGTTACAAGAAATAAGCTATAAGCTACCAGAAAAAATGCATTTCTCGCAGACTAGCTTGACAACATTCAAGGTCCAATCAATATTCTTAATGACATAATGCATCCTTGACTTGTCTCCCTTTGCCTGTTAGCAGCAGTCTTCACTAATCAATTCTTTATTGGGCATTAATGGTTTTTGGCTTGCACATGCATGCAAAAAAGCATGTATTCCCACTGCCACATGCACTTATACATGAATATAGACACACATACAGAGAACAAGCTCAGGAAAGAACCACGATCCTTATAAAGATATCACACACACAAACACGCACGCACGCGCGCACACACACACATACACACAGTCAAAAGCTGTGTACCTGTACTATTTTGTCTAGAACCCTCTTCTCAGCCTCATTTTTGCCATAGCATAGGAAACTGTGTGTGTAGACATTGTAAGGGTATCCATACAGTTTGACATGCATGTAGTCAGGGCCTTTGAGATCATCCTGGACTACAAAGGCAATCTGGGTTGATGCTCCACCAAGGTCCATGGATCCTACTGTCTTTCCACCTTCTGGGCGTATATAGGTCCTCCACAGGTTTCTCTGCAAGTATAAAGGAAGAAGTTAGTATATGATGGAACATGTGATGGCCCTGTGTGTGAAGCAGCATACAAGTAAACTTTGACCTAGTTACGGCAGATAGATCAATGATGGTATCCTACCTCTATAAAGTTTCCCATGAGGTAGTTGACAGTGATCCAACCATATAGCCCTTCTTCTTGACCAGTAATGATGGAGGCATTTTGAAAGGAGAAGGGCAAAGAACTCAGGTATTCTCTGAGACTTGCCATGATATTATAGGATCGCTGTTTATCCTTCTCACTTATGACAAAAAAAGGAACAGAATTACAGATCTTACTGTCAGTAGCAGTCCAAAAATGGAGCCAGTGTTATCAAGGGACTGGTCTCTTTTGGAAAATATCCATTTGATTTCTTGTCAAGTGTTAGATTAGGAGATTTTCATGTCTGTACATTAAATATTAAGCTGAAGCCAGTCAGTTACAGAGACAGTTAGCATATAGACTCAAAGGATGGAGAAGGAGCTAGCCTGGCTCTGTCCAAAGGTAACAAAAATCCTAGCCTCAGTAACTTTATAGCTCAATAATTAACACATTATATCTTGTTTGTTTAAGACACACAAGAAAACCCGAAAGGCCGGGCTAGTTGTCTCCCCCTGCTCCTAGTCTTTATGCTAAGCTAAGATAATCGTCTCTATCTTCATATTTGCCATACAGGCATTGGAGTAATATCAATCTAACTATTGTCAAGAAAGCAAATTAACACATTTCCCAAAATGTCTACTACAACAACAACTTAAATAGTAACATCCATAGGATTTAAATGAATGATTTACTCAAATCTAAAATATGGAGTACTTAGACTTTAGACATTTTCACACCGATTTCTGTGAAATTTAGGCAAGCCAAACAAAAATCAAAACAAACTTACTGAATAATTCTCTCTGAACTTTTTATCTATTCAGTGCAGTCTAACCAGCACAAGTAGTGACCACAGCAATTTAGACCAGAGTGAAGGATCAACTCAGCCCTTGGACAAGTACCATGAATTGTATGACCTTTATAGCTCAGTAAGCCTCTCATGTCACTACCTACTACAGTGAGAAGATGCCATATTTGGACTTCCCAGGATCACTGTTCCACGTTCCGAGCTCTTGAATTTTGCCCCAGCCTGCAGTCTAAACATGTTTTTACTGCTGGGGATTCCTGGTGACCCAGAAGGCTTTGGAAAAAACAGTGTGGTGCAATGAGATTAAATTGCCCTGATCCTTCCTGTCACTCTCCAATACATTACAAGTAATGGTGAGAAAATATTGTAAAGCTATAACTTATTTTGACACTTTCTTACTGTAGCAGTCTCATTCCAGCCGTAGCTCCCAGAAAGAGGGGTGTGGTGTTGTGTTTTTCAGCAGGAATGGCTTTGATGATTTTGTCCATGCAGTCTTGGAATGCTTTCCATGATTCAGCATCTTTCTGAGGGTCAACTTTCATCTCTGAGATACCATCCCCTGTGGGCACAATGCCAAGCTAAAATCATATTCATAATTACAGGCAATGAAAACATGAAGTAAAATGCCTGAGCAAATGTGTTTCTAACATTTTTAACTTGGTCAGTTGGATAAAGGCTGATGGAGATGTGTCTCAAATTTCAAAATGTTCAGTAATCTATGGCTTTCATGAATCTTTAATTGCCTCCTGTACTTAAATTTACTCCTAATTTTTCATTTTGTAATCTTTTCATACCTTTCTTCAACTTGGTACTAGAAAATGTATATGTTTTACATACAAAAGCTGCAATGTGCTCATCTCGTTGAAGAAACAATGACTCACCAGTAACTCTACAGTTCATTATTTCAGTCACTACTCCTGTTTCATTCTCCTTCTCCCCAGGCCACTCATACAGGTAAACATTGGAACGAGATGAACCCGAGTCTACCACTATGCCATACTGAAGAGAAAAAGAAGGAACAAAATTACGTTACAAGGTCACATTTTTCATTTGGCCTTATCTGATTGTACTTCTTACCTTGATTAGTGAAAAATCTAAAAGCCTTAAATGAGGTTATTATTCTGACAAAGAGCTGAGACGACAAAGATATTTTAAAATACAGAGTAGCTGCTGTGACACCCACCCTTCCAGCACCCCTTTAAAAAAAACTACACATGGTCCATCAGGACCACCGTCAATCACCAAGTTAACAGATGAGAAAACTTTTTTCCCTGACCCTGACATATGGAAAATGTCTGGTATCAGATTCATATTCACAACTGAGAGTGTGTTAGCTAAAGTATATGTTTGTATTCCAGTCTCAGCCACACTCTCGCTATATAGATGTGTTTAAGTACTTCAATGTACTTTTACTTCGTTAAAGTGAAGAAAATCTACAGCCAAGGGGTAAGTTGTGGACAACTTTGTGCTCACCTCTAAGCTGTACTCTTTAAACCTCCAGGTGTCCTGGATGATGGCAACAGCAACAAGGGCAGCAATACTGGCCAACAGCAGAAGCAGCACTACTGCTATGCGACACTTGTAGCCCATTTGCCGCTTTGATGCCATTTCCTGTTAGTAAGAAATGGGGTTTAAAAAAAAAAAAAAGTGTGGTTCTCATTAATAGCATCTCGGCTTTCAAAGTGATGTTGAGGAGATGTTTGAAAAGCAATGATGAGCAATAATTATACACTGTATTTACTGTAAGATGGGGGGGGTGCTTGTAACATCAATCGAACTGATGGACTGAGCCATATCACTAGGTTTAACAAGCACATAAAAGGAAACAAAATCAGGAGGAAAAATGTTGTGAATCATGATTGTCAGTCTGAAATGCTTTGCAGTTTAAATGTTTACCTTTTTTATCATGGACAATGATATCCACGGTGATATACTTCAATCCCACAAGAGTATCTTTGATCTATTAAATGCAAATATGCAAAGCAATGACAAGAAACGGGAATTTGTTGTATTTTTTAATGATCTTCAAAGAAGAACATGAGCCTCTCTGAGTTTATGACTCTTTGAAGAAATTGAGGATTTGAGGTGTGGTTTCAAAGACTGTCAGGAGGTGGCAGTTTATATCAAGTGAATAGCTTTTGCGGGCTTGCCAGTGCCATCCCTCAACAGAGAAAGGGTTTTGGTTGAGTTGTTTATATGTACTTGTAGGTGCAGTTGGACTTTAATGACCGAATGATAACCTTACTAGTAAATTAGGTACCCACCTAATTCAAAACACAACAGTGATTGACAGAATTTGTTAAGGTCTTAAGGGAGAGTATATGGGTGTAGAGCTAAATTAGCGCATCAAACATAAAATTGCTGCCACATTCAATGTTGCACAAACCTCAGTGGACAGGGAAGCCTGCTACTGAAGAAATGTGTTCTGCGTTTAACTCTTCCTAATGGCTCTTAAGAAGCAGCCAGAGATTCAGTGCTAACGCTAAAATCTAGAACTAACAAACTTTAAGCTGCAGGCCAAGTAAAAACACACACCTCAGAGAAAAACCTTTTCGGTCAGATTTTGATCCTATTCGTAAATATGACGTGCCAGAAACTGCTTTGTTTGAGTTTCAAGTTTATACTCATTGACAGAAAACGGTGTGTCATGCCAGATCCACCATGTGTGCTTTGATGAGGAAAATGTAAACATACACTGGATTAGAAACGATTTCTCATATGCAAGACTGTTGTTCTTCTTGCCTCTCACATGCAATTCTCATGTAGTCATATAGATGTGTAATATGGCTACAATTACAGGTTACACACTCCGTAACACAAAAACACAGCTCTTGTCCCTGAACACACACACATAACCTTGAACTCATTACAATTCTTTCTTTCTAATTTTTCTGGTTTATTCTATTTTCCTTTAATGCTCTTTATGCCTTTCTTCTTTAACTGTGCATGATATCATTGGTATGTGCACTATGTTTAGATAATCTATATTTAAAAGTACAACTAAGCTTGGGAATGTCATGTTATGTAATAGTAAGGACAGAATATATATTCTACTTAAAATAGTAAGATAGGAAAATAGCTTACTTTTCTCTATTAAGTCCTGAAAAATAAACAAGTGTGAAAAATAAAACATCAGTGAATAATATTAAACCATCCTTTGCTAAAACCTGTTGAACATGCCCCATCATTCTGTATTTTTAGCAATGGTGCATCATAAATGATTGCAACATTGTAATTACAGCCGTGTCTCTGTCTACGGATATTAGGTAGTGCTGTCTCAGCCTTGTATAGGTGTTATTATCAGACTATCAAACAGCTCGTAGAGTAAGCAGCACCACAACTCTCAATCTCTCTCTAACGCTCACTTTTTCCTTACGTTTACATTTCTCTGAATTTCTTCCAATCCACAATAAGTGTTTGACTTGATCAGCCATGATCAGCAGCCTGTAAAAAACACTCAGAGACAATGTTTGTTATTGTTTTAAATAACCGCATTACAGGCTACCACAGCAACATCAGTGAGAAACCAGCAGGTCAAAGTTAGACTAGGTGTAATTAGAACCAGGTGACGTGTCAACAAACATGTCTAATGTCTGTGGCACATGTTGCTTTGAGTCTGCTTAACACTTCACTGTCATAATATGTAACATTGTTGATATTCAGGGTTTGTAAATATTAGTCACTTCTCTTTATAACTGTGCTCTGGGCACTTTAATTTTCCAAGGCCATTTTCCAAGGCTTGTGTAAGAGATATAGGGACTCCATGAGATACTGTGAGTTTGGTAGAGTTTCTGCCAAACATTGTATGACAAACAGATGAAATCAAATATTGCTTACATCTGTTTTTTTTTTTTTCACTCTTTACAGTGACTTTTAGTTCGACTTACTGTATGTGACCTGAAAATGAAAATTTATGCTACTATCCTGCCAAAGATAAGAACAAAGCACACTGAGTTTATGGGTTAATCGTTGCTGTATCTCTAAGCACAAATACCAAACTAGAAATATTACTAATATACTGTTTTTTAAGTATATGGCTTACTATTATAACTAACCTAATCCTTTTCTGTTGAGGAAAGACATGTTTTTTTCTCTCTAAAAGCACATAGTAACATTAAGTCACTGATCTCTGGCTTTA
This sequence comes from Xiphias gladius, assembly GCF_016859285.1. NCBI lineage: Eukaryota > Metazoa > Chordata > Actinopteri > Istiophoriformes > Xiphiidae > Xiphias > Xiphias gladius. The sequence goes on from NC_053421.1 coordinate 10,898,754, forward strand.
CTGGATGGCTTGTAGTTAGTCTAGTCCCTAACGTCAGTGTTCTCCTGTCGGCTCCAGGATGCTTGAGCAGTGTCAGTGACTTTCAGTGGCTGTCCATGATGAACAACCAAAGGTTTCAAATAACAACTCTCAGGGACTGTAATTAAGTTTGTGGACAATATGTGCATAACTACAACTAAAAGCAGGGCCAATTCAGTTTCTGCCTTTAATGTAACCTATGGTTTTACAGCTTTATCATGTCTTTCATCACTGATTTCTCTCCATTATATTGTGACAAGTATTGTTTTGTACTTCAATAAATGTTATTGAACTATTTTACATTGCATCACAAATTGGCGAAATGTGGCAAAACTCAACGTAAAAGTGGGAGAACTAAGTAAAGATGAGTAACTTGGTTTTACTTTCAATTTGTTATTTAGTGTACTTCTTAACTCTGTACTCTGCCTTTTTTATGAGCATGCAGAAATCTTAAAATCTTCTGGTTTGTAAATCCCTAAACATTGAGAATATTTATATGGGTTACAGTGTTCTTTTTATATAAATAGCTTTTCCATTACACAAGTAAATTAGAGAAAAGCAACAATATTTCTACTTGTATATGTTAATGTGGACATATTTTTGCCCCTTCAATCGGATGCTGATATTCTATTCTGCATCATTCATTTACATTTTTTTCTCTGCAAGCAATTGTGGATTCACTTGATGCAGCACGCATACATTTTTTACTAGTCTAAAACCCCGCGCAGAGAACATTAGGGATCACTCTGCTCCGTGTAGCCCACCTCCCTGCAGAACAACCCCCTCTTACTCTAAATCTGTGTACGAGGTTAACAAAATATGCAGTGTTTAACTAGCAAGTGTAGGCCAAAAGTCTGCATTTAAGCTTCAAAACTGACAACACCCACAGCATCCCGTGTGAAGTTGGAAATCAAATAACTCATAATGACACATGTTGTTGCCTCTGCTTGTAGGGACTGGTCATCATAAGGTTGAGGAATGAAGATAAAGTAGTTGAACACCTACACACCCAGACAGACCAGATTGAATCACAATGAAACAGACTCACCTTTGTAAAATTAACCCTTGGAGCATGAGTTTTGTGTTTGTTTGTTTTATTGACAGGCAAATGCGTTTTTTGTTAAAGGCTAAATAAATGCATGTGAGAAAGAGGAGGTATTTTTGTTTCTTACCTTAAAGAGCTGATTTGCAGATCCTGGTTGGGAGTGGAAGTGAGATGGTTCTGAAGAGGGGATGAAGAAACACAGCAGGAAACAGGGGAGCAGCAAAGGAAGGGAGAGAGAGGGAGAGAGAGAGCAAAGGAGTGTGCTGTGAGTGGGAGATATCGGAAGAGTGATTGGTCTGCAGGGACAGGAGTGGTGTACCCCAACAAAACAGGGAGTGAGAGGGAGAGGAAAAATGGGTGGAGCAATGTATACAAACTTCAGCTTGCACCACTCCCACCACATCAGTGCAGCAGAGCAGCAGGCCCAGGAAATGCAGCTAATGAATGACGCAAGGCTGTTCCTTCTTCACTGTCTTTGTCCAATGAAAGTATTCTTGAGCATGGATGAAACAATGTGAGAAGACAGAGAGACAGCATGGTTATAAAGTTAACTGATGTAATCAATAAGATAAAGTGCAGTGTGGCTGAGTATCAGGATCAAGTGCCGTAGCAACACTCAAGGATGTGTTAATATTTGCAAGCCCCCTACTTCCGTGGTAAATTCTCACAGTGAAAACTATGAGTCATTTATCTGTCTAACAATGTCAGACAGATAAAATTGTGCTGTAATCCTGTATGGTTGTCTAGCTTTCAGAGGCAGACATTGAAGGGCTGAAAGCATAGTTTTAATTGTGTCCACGTGTGTATGAATGTTTGAGTGTTTTTGTATATGCATGCAGACATGTGTTTGAATTTTGCAAAACTTTCTGGAAACATGAGAACTGCTTGCATTTATGTGTGTCTGTATAATATCACGTTTGTGGAGAGTCATCAGAGTGCATCAACTTCCAAAGTCCAGATCCATGGCCAAAACTATTTATCCAGTTCAGACCACATATCTAAACAACCCGGAACAATTTCAATACCTAAATGCCGCCATTCCCTCGTTTATTGGTTTGTTTGTTTATTAATTGATTAATTATATCAGTCACTCAGCAACTCAGTACCTAACACACTCATTCATCAACTTGTATTTTACACTTTATGTTTACAGGCCACAATTATTCCACTGCAGGAATAATGCAGCGATGTTCTTATAGGGCTGCAAAAAAATTGCAAGTGGAACTCATGAATTTACCAAAGACCACAATGTTTTCCTAACCGACCTATACAGGGGACTAAATGTCAGCATATATTGAACTCTGTTGTTTCAATTTTGGCAATTTGCTTTTTTGATCTTTCTTTTAAGTCCCCCAACTTCACGGATGAGCAATACTAAATAGCTGGAGTGTACCTTTAACCAAATAATGAAGTTGCCCCAACCTAATCCTTAACAACTCAATCGGGCTTTAGTTGCCATGAGTGGATATTGTAGGGGGAGAGAAATGAAGAATGTTTATAGTCCACATTTTGCATAGTATAGTATGAATATTAAGCATATATGTTCAATATGAATAAAGCTTCAAAGATGTATCGTTAACATTGATCCTTAGAAAATAATTATATCTTGAAGGATTCTCAGGTGAAACTGTTGTATTCGCACACACACACTCTCCCTCTCACACTCTCCCTCTGTCTTGTTGCAGGGGTAGAACAGGAAAAAAACCCCAGTTCCACAGGGTTCTAAATTAAATGGTCAAACCAAGCCTTGGGCTAACTGCGATGAACAATATGTCCAACTTGAGCCTCAGCCTCAGCCTCAAGACTTCTCTGAGCTAAGCTAATTAGGAATGTGAACAACACTCAAGGGTGTGAGGATCTTGCAGCTAGTCTTATTTAGTCTCATCTCTGCACTTTGCTTTATTCAGTATTTTATGATTTGCCATATTTATCATATTTTTTTCCCATTGTGTTTGGGTAATACTGTAATAGCTGCACAACTTTTACATTACAACCAGATATGCTCTCCAGCTTCACCCAGTGCCCTGACAGTGATGATTCTCCTTCTCTTCTCTTCTCTTCTCTTCTCTTCTCTTCTCTTCTCTTCTTTTCTCTTCTCTTCTCTTCTCTTCTCTTTTTTTTTTTACTGCTGTGCTTCACATCTCTGTCTGCTTTATAGATCGAGTAGATTCCCTAACATTTTGGCGTGTGGTCCTGGTAACTGGTCTACCTACAAAGAAGACAATGATTGGGCCAGTCAAAGTGAATTACATGAATGAAGATAAAGTATTCTTAGCTGCCTAAAGTGAGACCTGAAACCCACTGGTGTGAATGAACCGGAAAGACAGGACACTGGAAATTAGATTTACAGAGAGAGAGGAAATAGAAGAAAGGCAGAGAGCTCCTATTTAACTTGATGTGTTTCAAGCCTCCTGGATACAGATTACATACCTATCCCACAGTGGTATTGCTGTAGTACTTCTACTAACCGGTTTGATACTGAGGGGTGGCCATTCTAGTTTTATGATCTGAACATGATTTATATTGGTAAGTTCTGCTGATGCGCTAATGTGGGGCAGATGTTGGAGCTCATTAATCTATAATACTGTGCGTATCCTTGAAATCTACAAAAAATGTTGACTGCATTTTCTTCCTCGTGAAATATTTGTAAAATCTTTTTTTTTAAATTTTGTTCTACAACCAGCATTTCTTTTACATCTATGTTTGGCGCATTGCTATATTCCTTAAGACGTTACCATAACAAGTGGTATAAAATCCTCTGTCTGATAATAAATCTTTTAAACTTTTTAAAAGAAATGTTATATCAAAATAAAGAAAACATTTTTAATGAACATATCTGCAATAAGAATACATTAGAATACATAACAATTCTATAATAAATAATATGTATTAATATGATAAAATAATAATAATTCCAATTTTGTCACAAAATATTGTGACTATATTAAAGTTTGAGCCCTGTATTGTGTTTAAAACTGAGGTGACTGTATCACAATACCTTTGTAAATGACAACAGGACTGCATTAACATCACAATCTACTGGTGGACACTGTACTCTCTTTGCCTATACACTGTCCCGGGTCCTTTATTCTGCTTTATTCTTTACAACATGACTACAGAATCACAGGACATGAAAATAGTTTTTTAATTCTTTGCATTTTGCAGCTATGCTCCTATGTTCCCTGATGTTTTAACCTATTTGTGCTGTGAAAAAGTAACAATGAAAACACAGTATCTATGCTCTTATGAAAAAAATAATAATTTCGCTTACCGCAAAATATTATTGATGCTATATCATTCTGCACAAACGGGGGTTCAATTTTTTCAAATGTTGTGGAGACTGGCCCATTGCTGCAGCCTGCCCTTATTGCCTCCTATATATGAATAAAATCTTGGCATTAACGCCGTAAATCCAAAGTTGTTCCATAATAAATGTCATTGTTACAGTTAGGCTGAGACCAAACTCAATTGCAGTTGTTCAGTTGTTTTGTCACCAGTAATGTACTGCCAGACTCAATAATTTGAAGTTCCTTTATATCATAACTTTTAACAAAGCATTATGTAATATTTTTTCTTAGTGTAAGAAAACACTGACTTTTTGGAAAATACTCCTATAGTATTTCTGACTTATGAGTATTCTTGTTTGAGACTGAACTTGAGTGGTGTATAGCCTTCTTAAAAACAAAATGGCAGATCCATCAGCCCCACGGCGTTACCAACTATACATTAAGACTGTCGACAGTTTGCTGAGATTTGGAAGGCTCCTCGGATTCTAGCTAATTGTACGTGCATCTCATTCGGTGCTTTCAAAATACACTAAACACCGCAATGAATCTCCGCCACATCCCGAGGAGGAAATGCTGTGGCCATGCTGCGGCCAGATCAATTAGAGGACAGAGGCACTTCAAATCCGCAGAAAGACCCAGGGCTTCACTGCACAAATATCTCAATTTGAGCAATGGTTGATAATTGGGTTTGCTCTGTCTTCTCCCATCTCTCTTTCAATTGATTTCTTGCCCTTTTCTTGCTTGCTCTCCTACACTCTTTAGACATCTACGTATGTATTTGTCCATAGACAGATACATACATAGATGCATACATACATTGTACCTACATTATACAGTACATATTGAAGCATTCTGCTGTGTCAAATTCTGAGAAAATTATACATCAAGTCTCTAATGTGTGGGTTTCTAATGTGTGGGCTGGTGCACTTTCAATCCAGCCCCCTGCACTTCACTTCTCCCTCAGCCCCTGTGTAGCCACTGTGGAAAACTGTCTTTATGGCAGTGATGTAATCTCTATATAGTATAGAGAACACTCCTCCACTGATATTACAGAGAGACATCCCCTGGAAATATGTAACACAACCTCATAATTCTTGATGACTAAAGCTGTGAAATAACACCCATCGTGCTACTGCCGAATTATCAAAAAGGAAACAGTTATCCTAATAGAACTCTAAGTATTAATGTTCACAGCAATCAGTTAACAGTTCAACATGAGGCATTAAATGCTGACCATGTAATGTGATCCTTGAGGTCTCAAGGATAGTTGTGACTTCAGATTCAGTTACGTGCTGATGGCTGCTAGATTATATTGTTTTCCCATCTGATGCCTCCCAAGTGAAAAAGTGTCCGTGGCAAGCATTCAACCCATAACCCTTAAACAATCTGATATGCTAAGCCTAATGTGCGTTACACAGTGGAGCTGACATGATTTTTTTGGGCTGGACTACAAAACTGGGACTCCGACAATGTCCAATATTGATGTGAACAGACCAAACTTTAAGTTTTAAAGTTTAAAGTCATAGTGGTTGTTTCTTTTGTAGAAACATAAAGGCTAAAGTCAGAAAATGTCTAAATACTTATGGACTGCACTATCTGCACTGTAATGTTTGTCTGACACACCTTACTCTACATCATCCATATTTCATTAAGTTATTGTTTAGTTTTCATAGAGAAAAAAATGGCCTGGGAAATTACATCTATTGTATATTTGACCTACCTGAATATTAGCAGTGCGCATCTCTCGAGAAATTACTTTGAATTTATTTTTTTGATAAAGAACGAGCTTCTGGCCAATATAGAGAAGCCTACAAAGAAGGTTGGTAAAGGTTTGATACCTCCACCAATTTAGCATTGCACTCCAATAACTGTGGGACGCACAATTTGTAACTCAACATCCCCAGATTTTTTTGTAATTTTCCAACTTGTAGCCTCAAACCCCTCAGACTTCAGAGCAGCTCACTCTGGAGCCACAAAAGGCTTTTCACTTCATACTTTTTTCACATATGCAGAAGTAGTTCCCAACACCTGTACACAGACTTTGAGTTGTAAAATTGTTGGAGTTCCCCCTTAAATCTGCAATGAATGATACCACTTGGTGCCACCTGGGGGCAGTGCCCATGACTGACATATTGTCATCCTTATTAAGATGACATAGCAAACTTGCTAACAAACAGTTGCCCATTTACAAGTCCAGCAAATAAGGAGCAATAATATAATTCATTTGGACTCATCCTTCTGGCCACTCAGTGAAAGTAAGTACTATATTCACTTATCTGTTCAATCTGTTTTGCTCTCCTACTAGACCCTGTTTTGAAAGGAACGTAGGCATAGAGCAGCAGGTCACCACTGATTATGATGTTAGTATATGTAAAGATAAGATGAGCTCATAAAATACGCATGGTAAAAGAGGTAAAACATTTAAATGCAACAGAGGTCAATTAATGGGCTTACTACAAAACGTGACACTCTTCTTGTTCCTGCAAATAAAACGCATTGTGAAGTCATGTGTGCCTGCCTTTCATTAAGTTGTGTAGTGTGGTAAGCCTAAATCCGCTATCATGTTGACTTATTTACAGACTTTCAAAAGACACCCTACTGACTGCATTTGCCCTGGGCCAAGGCTACACCTGGGAGCACAAATATTTGACAGCAGTTGAGTTAGACTGTCTTTGTTCAAAAATGTACTTCTCAGTAATTATACGGGACTAAAGTTTGAGGCTGCTTGCAGTTGCTCTGCTTGGCAAAGGCACAGTAATTGTCTATAGACAGTGAAGTCCACACTCAACATACAAATAGAGAAACAGTGTATTTTATATAGGACACAGAAGTATATGTGACCCAAAGATATATTGGTCATGTAAAGGGCAAGTCATATATTAGTGTATATCCATGTGTGTCAGTATCAACAGCATATTTTGGGATGTGGGTCGACAAATAAAAACCGTTTGGCTGTCAGTTGTTGGAAGATGACAGCCTCTCTCCTGGCAACATGTTTAATAGCACCCTCTTGTGAACAGACCAGGCAGCTGCAACTATAGAGACCTTTCTTTTTTACCCGTGGAAACAGATCTGTGTGGCAGTAGAATTTATGCTACACAAATATACAGTAGCATATTAGCCTCAGTGAAGGCGACACAAAAAAATCCACAATTACAAATGTATTTCTACCACTGTAAACTATTCCTGTTGTTCTACAACATAATGTCATTGAGTGCTTTACATTGCCTGGTATCAATCCACTCATCCCGAAGAGCTGAAATAAATTTTTAATTCCAGTTGGTAGGCCTATAGTAATTCTAAAACCGTCTGAGGATCGAGACAATCACTCAGAGTTGTCAGGAATGGTAATGGCATAAAAAGCACCACATAACAAAGAAGCACTGAAGGAGTATGTCTGATCATATTTTCAGTCATCTTAGTCAATATGAGAAATCTGTACTGATTTCAACTAACTAGTTCTTCCTCTTTTTTCTCTATTAAATCTACTAAATATGTGGGGATTTGGAAGATTACTTCACCTTTGCCATGATTCACCTAGGATCCAGTGATATTTATAATAATTGAATAATCTGTTATATTAAATGGTACTGTCTTTGGAAATTTTGAAATAAATGATGTAAGATTTTAATATGATTTTTTTAATACAAGTTTTTATTTGTATACAAGTCCCTCTACCTTGCATGTACTAAGAATTGGCATTTCATTCAATAACCCAAATGAACAATGTGTCTAGTAAAAGGGGATATTTTATTCATGCAGGTTACAGGGGTCAAGTACATTATCAAAAGTACTTTAAACTAGGATCTCTATGATAGCATTGTTATGTCCCATGTGTCCCATCATCCTAGTTTACAGTTTCGTCTGAACTGACAGGCCATATGACCTTTTCTCTTTGGCATTTTACTCAACCAGTTTTAATATGATGTTTTACAGATCACGTAAATTTCTGAAGGGAAGCTTGTCTACAACTATTCTTGTATGATGACGTTGCCAGAAGAATGATCTTAATTTAGCGTTTGCAGCAAGTAAGCTAGCCAGTAATGTTGAACAGTAATTAGCGTCTAAGAATTAACCTCTAATACTGAATCCTCATCTGTATTTATAGAACACTGGCCTTTGTCCTGAGGGATTAGGATGCTCAGAGTAGGCTGAGTGGCACAGCATGTTGAGTGGTAGTGTGTGTGTGTGTGTGTGTGTGTGCGCGTGTGTGCGTGTTATCTACGCCTGTCATCCTTAATTGAGCATACTGCAGTAGAGGGACAGCAGAACTATATCAGACTGCATTTTTACTACTCTCTCAGTAATGTAAACATAACCTCTGAATGAGGGGAGGAATACTTTCTGCTGGTGTTTTTGATGGTTTGATACAAATTGAATTTACACTGCCTCACACTGCTACTGGTGTGCACTACTTCCAGAAAACAGCCATATGCTTACACTGTAATGTCTGACATAAACAAAAGTTCTCACCGTCTGCCATCTACTCTGCTTTTATATGTTACCTAATTGTAAACTAACCACAAGCCATATAAATGGAAGCATATACAACCTTACATCGTGTTAAAACTCATTTGAGTACTGTGTGACAAAGCTTTTTTAAGCAGTGTGGGTGGCGTCTGAGTCACACATTTTCCCCTCTGGTCTTGCTGTAGCTTTGATCTGAGATTGTCCAGTACTACAATCCTGTATACTTGACTTGATTGGGCTGCTGCTGATACTGGTTTTCATACATACTCTCTGCCCCTGACATTTCCCATATGATGCCAAACTGTTACTTTGTGACATTTTAGCTCCACAACATGAAACTCAGAATTTTTGTCCTAACTTTGGTCCTCATTTAGCATCAGAGTGGACAGCCCCTCCCCTGCATTTTGGTTAATGATTGGGTTCCTGCAGAAGCTCAAAGGTCAACTGCGTGATGTGCCGCCATGCTTGTTGGATGTGACATGACTCTGTAGTTCGTGCGCAGATGGCGAAGCGCAGGACAAAGCGGCCAGAGAGCTGGCAAGGCACCAGGTGGATCTCTCTACTCTTGGTGATCTTTTTCAGCAAGTTCTGGTTCAGCTCATTGGAGCCCTGAGAGGAGGGAGCAAGGAAGAGAGAAAATTCATATTGTTTAGATTTAGATCTCTTCTGTGATCTATCTAAAGTGGGTATAAAAGTGATTCAAATGGGTAAAGAAGCTTAGTAAAGGACCAGACTGGATTTATCATTTAGCATTTTTTTAAAAAACAAGTTCTATTGCCCCTTATTCACTCAAAAGTGTAGAAGGTTATATACAGTACAAGAGAGCATTGCCTGTGAAAAATGTCTAGATCAAAATGTTGCCTGGCCTGTACATGACTTGTGAAAAAAAAAAAATTTGGCTGTACTTTTTATGAAATCCATTAGATGGCAGTGCTGTATAAGTACATGGTGCAGTGCTTTCAGCCATGCAGATCAGAGGGCTTTGCCCTCTGAGTTCAGTCTGCACCCCTCTACCAAAACCCAAGAGTGTAACCCCCTACTATGGACTAAATGTTACCACCTTTAACCATCGATAACCAAACGTATTTGATTAAAAGGTTGAGGGATAGTACACATCCTGGTAGGAAGCACTGCCTGGGAGGCTCATGCCAAATGAATTAAAAGTCAGGACCCTTTAACCATGAAAGGGTCTGTATCAAAACCTGCTCTCTGGAAATGTCATTCCTCTCTAATGAAGCCAAACATTGTATTAAATGACCAACAACTGGCTGACCAGGAACTCGCTTCTGCATTCCTAGCCAATAATTCACCATCACTCAGAGGTTTTCATAATAACCTCTTTGTCTGTCTTGCTACTACCTTAATACTATGTGATTACGAAAGACTCATATTCTACATGTCGTTGTTATTAAAAGGCATTATTTTACAACTTATTTTGTTCATGGGGGGATAACTAATTAGTGTATGTAAAGAAATAAAGACAAAGTGGAATTTAAATTTGTTCACCTCCACTGGGAAAAAGGAAACTCACAAACAGTACATCACACATGCTGTATTTCCATTTAAACATTTTGTCTAACTCTACAAGATTTAGCGACAAAATACAAAAAAAACCAAAACACAACTTAAAAATGTAGTGGCAGAGTAGTGTGCCATGAGTTATGGCTGAGTTATGGGGGGAACATAGCACAGTACAGGTATAAAGATGTATAACAATAATGAGACTTGGGTGAGAAATAATACTAATAAAACTAAATATAACAATAATAGTGATAATCATAACAATTGAAGTGGTGGGTGTTGAGCAGGATCATAGGGGCAGTAGGTGGTTTGCAGTCACAGATCTGGATTTTCTAGCACCGGGGGCAGAAAAACCTGCAGAAAGCGACAGGAGGAGAGAGGAGAGGAACGAAAAAGTAAAATGTACGGGAGAGAGAAGAAGTCAAGTTAGTAATGAGCATTGATTGGATATGAATGCGTACAGATGGAGAGGAAAGGGTGGAGAGAGGAGCTTGGTGCATCATGGGAAGTCCCCCTGCAGTTTAGGCCTATAGCAGCATAACTAGGGGGTGGTTCAAGCCCCAATTGAAAGCTTTATCAAAAAGGAAGGTTTTAAGCCTACTCTTAAATTGGAGAGGGTGTCTGCCTCCCGGACCCAAACTGGAAGATGATTCCACAGTAGAGAAGCCTGATAGCTCCCATTCTACTTTTGGAGACTCTAGGAACCACAAGTAAGCCTGTATTCTGGGAGCAGGGTGTTCTAGTGGGGTAATAAGGTACTATGAGCTCTCTCAGATATGATGGTGTGTGACCATTAAGGGCTTTGTAGGGTAGGAGGTGGATTTTAAATTCTATTCTGACTTTTAACAGGGAGCCAATGCAGAGAAGCTAACATTCGAGAAATGCGATCTCTTTTCCTAGTTCCTGTCAGTACTCACGCTGCAGCATTCTGGATCAGCTGGAGAGTCTTTAGAGATTTGTTGGGAAAGCCTAATAGTAAGGAGTAGCAATAATCCAGCCTAGAAGTAAAAAAAAGCATATACAAGTTTTTCTGCGTCTTTTTGAGACAGGATGTGTCTGATTTTTACAATGTTATGTAGGTGGAAAAAGACAGTCCTTGAAGTTTGTTTTATGTGGGAGTTAAAAGACATATCCTGATCAAAGATAACTCAGACATTCTTAAGAGTGGTGCTGGAGGCCAATGCCATCTAAAGTAAGTATAATTAGATAATGAGTTTCTGAGGTGTTGCATGCCAAGTACAATAACGTCAGTCTTGTCTGAGTTTTTCATCCAGGTCTTTATGTCCTTAAGGCATGCTGGAAGTTTAGCTAACTGATTGGTTTAATCAGGCTTCATTGACAAGTACAATTGGGTGTCATCTGCATAACAATGGAAGTTTATAATATTGCCTTAAAGAAGCATATATAAGGTGAATAGAACTGGTCCAAGCACAGACCCTTGTTGACCTCCATGACTAACTTTTGAGTATATGGAGGATTTATCGTTAACGTGCACAAAGTGAAATCAATCTGATAAATAGGAATTAAACCAGCTTAGAGCAGTTCCTTTAATGCCAATTAAATGTTCCAGTCTCTGTAATAGGATGTGATTGTCAATAGTGTCAAATGCAGCACTAAGATCTAACAAGAAAAGTACAGAGAAAAGTCCTTTGCCCAATGCAATTAGAAGGTCATTTGTAACTTTCACCAGTGCTTTCTCTGTGCTATGATGCACTCTAAATCCTGACTGAAAATCCTCAAATGACCTTATCATGTAAAAAGTCACAAAACTGGTTGATGACAGCTTTCTCAAGGATCTTATAGAGAAGGGGAAGACTAGAGATGGGTCTATAGTTTGGTAAAACATCTGGATCAAGGGTAGGCTTTTTAAGAAGAGGATTAATTACAGCTGTTTTAAAGGACTGCAGCAGATAGCCTGTTAATAAAGACAGATTGATTATATCTAATAAAGAGGTGCCAACTAAGGGTAAAACTTCCTTAAAAAGCCTAGTTGGGATGGGGTCTAAGAGACAGGTAAATGGTTTAGATGAAGACATTGTTGAAGTTAGTTGGCAAAGGTTGATGGGAGAAAAACTGTCTAAATATATGTCAGGTTTTACAGCTGTTTCTAAGGTTCCTCTGTTTGAAGATAAATTGGTGCCGGTTGAGGGAAGGGGGTAGTGAATTTTGTCTCTAATAGTTAGAATTTCAACATTACAAGAAGCTCATGAAATCGTCACTATTGAGAGCTATAGGAATACGTGGATCAAGGGAGCTATGACTCTGTCAAACTGACTACAGTTCTGAAAATAAACCTAGGGTTGTATTTATTTTCCTCTTTTAAAGATGAGTATTAGGCTGCTCTGGCATTACAGAGGGCCTGCCTATATATTTTAAGACTATCAAGTCAGGCTAAGTGGGATTCTTCCAGTTTGGTAGAACGCCATATCCTTTCAAGTTTTTGCGTAGTTTTCTTTAATATGCGGGTTTGGGAGTTAAACCATGGAGCTAGCTTTTATTATCTTCTTTTTTAGAGTAGCAATAGAGTCAAGTGTCATTTTCATTGAGCCTGCAGCACTGTCAACAAGATGATCAATTTGGGAGGGACTAAAGTTAGCATAGGAGTCCTCTGTTATATTCAAACATTGCAGTGAATTAGGTGCTGATGGAATCAGTTCCTTAAATTTAGCTACAACACTATCAGATAGACATCTAGAAAAGACATTTCTGCCTAATAGTGTGTAGTCCAGTGATGGGAATTAAAAGGTTCGATAACAATGGTCCGATAAGAGGATTCTGTGGAAAGATTATTAAATGTTCAATTTCGATGCCATAAGTCAGAATGAGGTTGAGGGTGTGGTTAAAACAGTGAGTGGGTTTATTCACTCTGAGCGAAGCCAATTGAGTCTAATAATGAGATAAATGCAGTTCTAAGGCTATCATTATCAACATCCACATGAATATTGAAATTGCCTACTATAATTACTTTATCTGTACTAAGGACTAAACTTAATAAAAACTCTGAGAATTCAGAAAAAAATTCAGAGTACGGTCCAGGAGCGCGGTACACTATAACAAATAGAACGGGCTTTAAAGTTTTCCAGGTGGATGCTAGAGAATAAGAAACAGGCTTTAGAATGTGTTATAATTGAATTTAGGTTTAGGGTTGATTATTAGGCTTGAGTGTAAATGGCTGCAACTCCGCCTCCTCGGCCAGTGCCTCAAGGAATGTGAGTATTACTATGACTTGGGGGAGTGGATTCATTTAGGCTAACATATTCATCATGACACAGCCAGGTTTCAGTGAGACAAAATATATCAATATAATGATCTGATATTAGCTCATTTAGTAATAAAGCTTTGGATGGGAGTGATCTAATGTTTAAGAGTCAACTTTTAATTCTCTTATGTAGTTCTACTTCTGCAGTAGTGGTCTTAATTTTTTATTAGGTTTTTGTGTACAGCTCCTCTTCTGTTTATGCTATTATGTTAATTTAAGGTTAATTAAATTAGGTGGTCGGGGGGCAGACACAGTCTCTATGGGATTTTGGGTGGATGACTGCTGTAATGGAAGCACAGAGAAGCGTGAGAGACTGCAACGCTGCCTCCTGGTCTCAACTCTGGGTTGTCATGGTTTTTATCTACTAATAATATCAGAGAGCTGCTCCATCCAACGTGGAATGTATGCCGTCTCGTCTGATCAGACCAGGTCTTCGTCAAAAAGTCCGGCAATAATCCACAAACCCCACGTTGTTTTCTGGACACCACCTCGACAGCCAGTGGTTGAATGATGACATGCGGCTATACATGTCATCAGTGGTGATCAGGCAGGGGTCCAGAGAAAAACTGCGGAGTCCGACATTGTCTTTGCATATGTACACAACGACTCATCATTAAGTTTTGTGACCTCCGATTGGCGTAATCGGGTGTTGTTACAGCCGATGTGAATAACAATCTTACTATATTTCCATTTATCCTTAGCCAGCAGTTACAAATAGGATTCTGTGTTGCCCACTCTGGCCCCAGGAATACATTTGACCGCTGGTGTCGCTAACTTCACGTTTTTCTCAAGATAGAGCTTCCAATAGCCAGAGTTGGTTTCTCAGTGGGTGTGTCTCTGAGTGGGGAGTATCTGTTTGAAATATGAACTGGTTGGTGGTGAGCCATGGGCTTCTGCTTAGGGCTACGCTTCTTGTTACAGACAGTCACCCAGCCGCACCGGCTACAGCTTAATGTTTTGGGAGGATAATGAAGCATATTGTTTTACTTGCAGTCAATACAAACATATCATGTTAGAGTGTCCTGCACTCTGTGGCTTGAGAGGTACCCAACACCCAATACTCGAAATACTCGATACAATTTAGAGGTCTGGATCCCTTATATACCCAGGGACAAAAAACACAAGACTTGTGACAACACAAGACAAATTTTTGGTGGTGTCTAACTGAGCCAACTGTTGTGTTAAGAGGCTGCAACAGTTGTGTCCAAAGAAAACTATTTCTTATAGTAGTAGAATATGCTCTGAAACAACTTAATTAGTGCACTGCCCTAATGCCAGACACAATTTAATCTTAGCTTTATTACCCTGACATATTGTAAACCTTTAATGAGGATTTTAAAAAAGATCCAAACACCATGCAGACTACAGCAGACTTTATTAAAATAAACCCATACCATTGCATGCAGCACACAGCCAAGCCAAAAAGAAAGCATCTTGATCAATGTCAGCAGCTGACTTTTACACAATCATATTAATTCACAACAAGGTGTGGTGATGTCCCACCATAGATTTACATAGCAGACAAATGTGAGGGGGTCAGCAATCTACAAACCATAATGACAGGATATGTTGTGGGTGGGGACAACAGGCAGGAGACCAGTTTTGTTTTAATCACATTTGTTCGTCATGAGAATCTGTCTTTTATCTCGAGGATTAAACTTAAACATACATGATGAGAGACTATTATGGGGGATTTGAAGGATCCTGGATTCCCAGTACGCACAATGCTAAACTGGAATGACCTTATTAGCACCAAATCAGCAGTTTACTCATTTGACTTTCTGTCTCAACATAGAAACAGAATACAGTAGAGCATAGGGCGACTATTTTAAACCTCTCTCACAAATTAAGTCCCTGTGTAATTCTAATGATTGAATAAACTCAATAAAGAAAAAAATTGTGGTCCTGTGTCTCCCAAAAGTAGCATAATTTCATTCTCATTTCGGTGACTTACAGTGGAAGAGTGATTGTACTACAGTTTTGGGAAATATTGGCTGACTGTGCATAAGACACAACATGAGTAAATAAGAATTTTGTAGGAATAATAAAGATGATAGGCCCTTGCCTGTCATTATATATTAAACACAACTGATTTTGCTTATGAGGCCATAAATAAATAATGCACTTATATAGGGGGTTTAACCTGATAACTTGGAGCAATGTTAGAAGTTATTAACTTCAAATGCTCTATGAAGCCCCACATACAATATATCATCATACTATTAATGTGATAAATTAATCTTTCCCACACTTTTACAACCCATTCATTTCTAATCCTTCACTTAAAATGTATCCCTAAACATACACATAAAAAAAGCTTTTTCTGTATGAGCACCCACAGAAAATTGCAGACACACATGGAATCATAAATCATTCACAAAAACATAATGTGCAATACATTCATTGCAGAGCTCAAAACCTTTACCCCAATTCAATCCGACCGAAAATTTACTTCACTCCAAACCAAATTTTACGCACAGAAGACACACACACACACACAGACACACACACACACACACACAGAAGCGGCATAGACAATAAAGACAAGTCTACAGGGGGATGAGTGATTATGATGAGCACAATGACATATAAACAGTGAGAGATAAAGCTAATTCAATGGAGGGAGAAGTTGCAGATAGAAATTGTAATATTTGGAACCTGCAGCCTTTCTTGTTATGCACATTTGGGTTTTTGTAGATGGGAAATAAGTTTGCCGAATCAAAAAATCTGCAAAATAATGACCACTGTTTACTAGACTGGAAAACTTGGGTGCTGACACAAACATACTTGACTGCTAAGTGATCTGTGAAATCATTGTTCATTCCCTTTGTGACATTTTACATCCACAACATAAAACTCAGAATTTTGTCCTAACTTTGGTCCTCATTTAGCATCAGAGTGGACAGCCCCTCCCCTGCATTTTGGTCAATGATTGGGTTCCTGCAGAAGCTCAAAGGTCAACTGCGTGATGTGCCGCCACGATTGTTGGATGTGACGTGACTCTGTAGTTCGTGCGCAGATGGCGAAGCGCAGGACAAAGCGGCCAGAGAGCTGGCAAGGCACCAGGTGGATCTCTCTACTCTTGGTGATCTTTTTCAGCAAGTTCTGGTTCAGCTCATTGGAGCCCTGAGAGGAGGGAGCAAGGAAGAGAGAAAATTCATATTGTTTAGATTTAGATCTCTTCTGTGATCTATCTAAAGTGGGTATAAAAGTGATTCAAATGGGTAGAGAAGTTTAGTAAAGGACCAGACTGGATTTATCAGTGTCATTAACAAAAGTAGTTCTATATGTTGGATGTTGTTACCTTAAGCCTGAAGCAGACCAGTCCCATGATGACCTCATTACAGATCTCAAACCTCTTGTCTGCTCGCACCAGACTCTCAAACTCTTTGGCCAGGGCCACTTGCTGCAAACAGAATACGTTGCATTTTTAAAAAAAACAAGTTCTATTGCCCCTTATTCACTCAAAAGTGTAGAAGGTTATATACAGTACAAGAGAGCATTGCCTGTGAAAAATGTCTAGATCAAAATCTTGCCTGGCCTGTACATGACTTGTGGAAAAAAAAAAATTTGGCTGTACTTTTTATGAAATCCATTAGATGGCAGTGCTGTATAAGTACATGGTGCAGTGCTTTCAGCCATGCAGATCAGAGGGCTTTTCCCTCTGAGTTCAGTCTGCACCCCTCTACCAAAACCCAAGAGTGTAACCCCCTACTATGGACTAAATGTTACCACCTTTAACCATCGATAACCAAACGTATTTGATTAAAAGGTTGAGGGATAGTACACATCCTGGTAGGAAGCACTGCCTGGGAGGCTCATGCCAAATGAATTAACATTCAGGACTCTTTAACCATGAAAGGATCTGTATCAAAACCTGCTCTCTGGAAATGTCATTGCACTCTTTAGAATCATTTTCAAACTGTGTGACCAAAACATGCCCCTACATTGTAATTTATCCACTTATGCTCAAAGAGCCCACTGAGACATCGGATGTGTGGTGATACTCTTAACATGCATTATTGCATCTAATCACATTTACGGTCTTACTTTAACTCAATTTTTCCTAGCAATTCCTCTCTAATGAAGCCAAACATTGTATTAAATGACCAACAACTGGTTGACCAGGAACTCGCTTCTGCATTCCTGGCCAATAATTCAACATCACCCAGAGGTTTTTATGCATCACTATGCTATAATAACCTCTTTGTCTGTCTTGCTACTGACTTAATACTATGTGATTACGAAGGACTCATATTCTACATGTGTTGTTATTAAAAGGCATTATTTTACAACTTATTTTGTTCATGGGGGGATAACTAATTAGTGTATGTAAAGAAATAAAGACAAAGTGGAATTTAAATTTGTTAACCTCCACTGGGGAAGAGGAAACTCACAAACAGTACATAACACATGCTGTATTTCCATTTAAACATTTTGTCTAACTCTACAAGATTTAGTGACAAAATACCAAAAACACAACTCAAAAACTGTTCTATCTAATCTAGAAGATGGATGTACAGCAGAGTAGTGTGTCATGAGTTATGGCTGCAGGGATCAATGCTGCTTCTGCTGCTTCATTTGAAATGGAGAGTAAACACAAAACAGGCTCATTTGATTGACAGTGCAGACTGGAGAGAGGAAGAGGAAGATGAGGGGGAGAGAGAGGTATGCAGGGGTGAAGCATCAAGAAGAAAAAGCAATGAGAAAAGGGATGGGCATGGATGGCAAAATGTCACTCTAAAATGAGGATACAGACCAGACATATATGACTGACAGGATATGCTGATGGAGAGAGAGATGAGGAGGGAGGCCACTGAAGGGACTTTAGTCGTAAGGAGGATTAGCAGGGGTGAGGTATGGGAGGGAGGGCGGAAGGGGATGGCATTTACTATAAAGACCAGGCATATGTAATTGTCAGACATGTTTTCTTTTTTTCAGGAGTGACTGGGTATGAATGATACAGAGAGGAAGAGAGGGGAGACAGACACTACTGTTAGCATTGTGCTACTATTTAAGTCATTTATTACAAAGCACAAGTAAATAAGGATTTAGAATAAGTTAATAACACTACAGGATTACCAGACTGATATTGGCTAATACCAAATGGTTAGTTATTCACAACTGCTAACACATATTTTGTGGAATAGTTCTTTTAGCACAAAATGAAACACTATATACTATTACTAGTATATAGTAGTAGTATACTATATAAAGTATTTATACTATATAAAGTATAAATACTATATAAATTTAACTTTTACTTCTAATGCGTCATTAAAAGCTTTCACCCAGACAAACTCAAATCAATACCACTCAGCATTATAGAAAAAATTGATTAGTGCTGTAGAAGTCATGAACCAGTTCTACCTATATATTAAAATTAAGTTAAACTTGGTGTACACTGTCTTAACTTATGCTTGTTAGTGTTTGGATCTGGAGGACTGTGTGTTAATTATGTTCAGATACTATAACTGGAGTTTTGTGTGTTTCCAGTGAAGGTGATTTCTACATGAAAATGTTGGGTCGTGTGTGTAAGGAATAAAAAAAACATCTTAAAATGTAAAAAAAAAAAATTATTTTACTGAATTGAATTTCAACCAGGAATGCCACCAGCTATGAGTGTTTAATGCTTCAGAAAACCCTTCCTATACCCAGGCAAAGATAAACTGTGTTTGTGGATGTTGAGTGTGGTGGCTCATTCAGCTGGTTGCCTACCTTGCGTATATGATCCTGCAGGCCTTTGAGCCCATACATACGGAAGACAAACCAAATCTTTAGTGAGCGAAATCTTCTTCCCAGTGGAATCTGCCAGTGCTGTAGGACAGATGAGAAGGAGAACAGACAGTGGTTATAGCTACAAGGTCGGCATAAAAACCAATGTTCATTGGGTTATTTGATTTCTTACAAATTGTAGAAAGTAAATAACTAATAATTAATCTTACCCTATAATCTGTGACCAGCCCTGTTGAAAGGAGAACAGATACAATCAGACAATAACGTCCATTATATGTTAATAGTCATACTGATAATGTACGCTGTTAATACAACTTTTCTCAAGCTATTTTAGGTTCAGTGTGCCTTCTTCTGTGAATTCTTACATGCCTGAAGTGCAGCCAAAGAGCCTTTAAAACCAATTACAGTGTGCCCCATCATTAGATCCTAATAAAATATCATATCATACAGTACAAAAACAAGAACACATTTCCTGAATGTAAATCAATTTCAGCAATAAAGCTCTGACACTAAACATTATTAACTTCAGAAATGTATCTATTGTAAGGCTGTTGTATTTTGAAATGTGTTCCATTGTCCAGGTGTTGCAGTCATTGTGCCCACCTCCTTAATCTCAGTGATCACAGCACTGTGAGCCCACACATACCATTGGTTACAGATTGCCCATCTCTACAGAATGGAGGCCCATGTTAGCTGGTGCTAATAACCACTAGTTAGACTGAAGAGTCCAGAGTTTATGAGAGAAGGCTTTTGTAAGGTGCCTCGGTGTGGGGGAAAGCAGCTGTCTGTGTTTCTCTCTGTCTGCCTGTCTGTCAGACAAATTATAGTGCAGATCTGAGCCCGTCTGCAGGCCAGGAGCAAGTACATCAGTACGCACAATAGTAGCAGACACATATACACACCAGCGCTGAATCGTATTAAGGGACATTTCTATTTATTCATTAGTTTAAATTTTAATTTTGATCCTAGGTGTTTGTAGACTTATCATCACGATTCCAAGACAGGACAACGCGACTAATGGAATAACTAATGGTGTCAATTAAATTAGGTCACAAATACTATAAATCAGCTTGACTTCAGGAAGGATAGGATTATGAAATTATTAAATTGGCTCACAGAAGCAAACATTTACGCACACACACACACACACGCATACACACACCCACACACACAGACTTGTGAGAACCCTTGTTGACAGAATGCATTCCATAAAACACTAAAGCCAAGTCTTAACACTCAGACATCCCTTTGAAGAAGTCAGGACCAGACAAAATGCCCTCACTTTCAAGGTCCAAAACTCAGCTTGGTCCACACAAATAACGTCTTTTTGCCTGTGCTTATCTGGATTAGGCTGCACTATATTCCAAGACACTGGTTCAATGCTTCAGCAGTTATTGAGATACTGTTGAATTGGAAATGTGTGCATTTTGGCTCAATTGATCATTGATTCAAATAATGTCAGTGAAATGACTCCACCTGACTCCTGGTTTTCGTGTTTCAGGTAGAGTGGTTCCATCTTGAAGGCTCCAATAATGTCTGCTCTCTCCTTCACCCTGTCGACAGGTGTTGACAAGCAGAAAAAATCTTTTTGCCAAATATGACTGGACCATTTAATGCTAAAAAAAAAATCTATTAGAATAAGATATTGTAAAATGTACAAATTCAGATCTCTTTATATGAACACAGTGTTTTTTGCTTTGTCAAACATGATTATAGTCCTTTAATATTTGACAAGTATGTCACGCATACCATATCATTAGTGTGTTTTATTAGACTAGACAGTATAGCATATTCTGTAGTGTAATGCAATACACGTTCATGAATAGTATCCATAAACTGTGACATATGTTCAAATGTTTTTTTGGATAAGGTAGCTGAATGGTTATAATGTAAATGTGCCTGGCAGCTAAAACAGGTAGATATCTCAATGGTAACTGCTTTTATGTCAGCAGTGACAGACTGTGCCAGAACTGATGGTAAAGGTTTTAAGAACCTCTTCCCTTCACGACACGTTGTGGTTAGAAAAACCTCCGTTTCCATCTTGTGCAGAGCATGTCTCGTTTTGTTTGCTGCTGACAGCAAGGGCAGATGGAAGGCGTAGTTCTATTTTCAGTGTGCAAATGAGTGTGGTGTAGATGGATATCAGTTGGGTGATGGCAATAACTACCTATTGTTACTTTCGCTCTGAGGTAAATTGGTACATATTGGACAAATGACAAATACAGAAGATGCTAAAAATATTCAGTATCTGCAGCAACAATGTACCTTGTATTATTATTGCTTGGATTCATGAACAAATGTAGCAGCACCAGTGAAGGTTGTAAAAAGTGTGGCTTCTAGATTTGAGGTGTGATAGACAACTCACCACATTGTAGAGCAGTCAAAGTTGATTAAAAGCCATTTGTGTGGGTTGAAGTTGAATGAGTCTGCAAACTATAAAAGAAACCATAAATAAATGGTAATGAAGACACACTGTTGGATTTCTCAGTTTGAGTGGCTGTCAGTGAGGTCTGTGGGCTGCTGTATTGTTTTGTTATGTTTTTTTTAAGGTGCCCAGAGGGAAACGAAATCTAATAATTGGTCATAAAAGTTCTTATATTTTTCAATTAACATAATTTGAAAAATTGGTTTTTACAAAAACCCCCACCTAATACATCTTTATTTACCATTGCTGACAAAGAGACAACCTTTTCATCAACACCTTTATCTAGACTGAAGCAGCCACAATTGATTTGAAATGCAAAAGAGGAACATCAAGCCAACAGCTTTCAGAGTGCATGGGAAATAACCCTTGCCTGGCAGGGTTTATTCAAAGAGAGCCAAACCCTTCTTAATCTGTTGTCATCTTTTTGTTGGCTATCTTTTGTGATATCCTTTTTCTCTACTTCCACAAATGCAATAACACAGCATAGACAGACAATGTGAGGCAGACTTCTGGTTGACAGTTGCCATGCTGACTGATTAAAAGGGGGCTGGTTGCCTGCGCGCCCATCACTCATATCCTAGCAACCAACCCTCCAGCGGGGCTTTACTCTCATCCAAAGAGACTGGGTTCCTTCTTCATGTCTTCATGAAAAAAAAAATGTCATTGACCTCGTAATGTTTCAAAGTTGTGTAACATAACTACGGTACAGTGTACGAAATGTACTAAATTTTACTGCACACGGCTTAAATAAGTTTGTGCATTTTTAATTCCCCCTCCACTTTCTTAAAGAAGGACCCTGAATCTTACATTCCCATTGCATAAAAAATATAAGAAAATGTAAAATTGCAAGATTATTGGAAGAAAACTTGTTACAGTACATATCCAATAGCTAATTTTACAGCTACCAGTCAGTAGGGGCAAAGATGAAAAAACAGTTGGTACTTTTACAGTCAAGTCTGTTTTGTCTGTCTCCCCACCAACATTGTTTGAAATTGTGTGTCTAATAAACAGTGATATATAAAGGTCTAACGCTGCCTCAGGAAATTACTCTGTCCTTATCTCTGCGTCTCTGCACGGCTTGGGGAGCACTAGCAGCCTCGGCAGCTTCAAAAGGCAGACTGATGCTCCTGCGTTTCTTGCTTTTGTTCAGCATATTACTCACTCTTGCATGCTTCCTCCTTGACATTAACGTTATGCTATTTTCAAACGGTTATAAAGCAGCCGGATATAATGAGTGTGCGGTAATGTCTCCTTTCATAGATGTTATGTGAGATATTTCACAAGTAATTAAAACATAAATAGGTTCTTTCATCATTCAGCGCCAACTGTATCTATGCAAGTGGATGCTCACTACAAGTTTCTGATCACATTGAACCCGTCCTACACTTATTGGGATGAACATTTTTCCTATTAGAATTCTTGAACTTGCTCATTGAAATTTTTCAAAGGAGCTAAAACATTGTTACCAAAACACAGTGTTAAAGTGTTCATGCACTATATGAACATGAATGCTTGCATGTTTTTACACACCTCAATGCCATTCAACAAAGGCCTAAATTCAGGACAGATAAATGCACTCCCCGCATATGCTGCATCAATGTGCATCCACATATTTTCATCATTACCTGGAAAAGACAAGAAAAGGAGAGGTCATTATCTGTGAAAGAACTGCTTTTGTCGGTCTAAATTTCAACCTGGGCAAAAAAACTATAGTGCATGAATTATCTTTAACTGGGTATTATTGAGGATCATTATAACTATTACTGAATACTTGGAAAACTGCATTATACTTGGTTGGAGGTAATAGGGGTTTCTTACACACTGACTCCATATTGATCTGGATTTCACTTCCAAACACCCTGGTCCTACTTAAATCCAAGCTGGTCACAACTTATCACAAGTGCTTATAAAGCTAATAAAGGATATATGTGTGTGCTGCAAAGCTAATACGGCCAATAGGCTTTTACAGTCATCCTCCTGTTGTGAAACAAAAAAATCAAGTGTGTGCTGCTACAATGGTTGACTCACATACGGGCCCCAGCTCAGTGATGCGATCAAAAGCACACGATGGAGTGGTGCCAAGAGTCGCACAAAACTGAAACACACACACATACAGATGATGAAGACCCCAGAGTGCTTTGTTACCTGTGTCATTTTCTATTTTCACTGTCACAGCAATGACAGATTCGATTGTGTTAGAAAATGAAATACAAATTCATCATCATTGCAGCTAATGTGTAATGTAACATATTTCTTGGATACAAGGACTGACATCAATTTCTTATTTAAACACAGATCCAGCCAGTTTGGACACACACAGATTATTCAGAGCTGCTGGACTATTGCAGCCTCCTGAATATTATACACTGATAGTGATCTGTGGGTCCAGATGAGACAGGGATTATTGTCCTTAACCAGATAGACATAGATTAGTTTCAGCAGAAACAATGTTATCCGTCAGCAGAGGCCTCGGGGTGTGCAAAGCAGGATCACAGGCAAAAGGTATCATTGTGGCTGTCCCCTCAGTGGTTGTATGTGCAACTGTTTGTAAGTGTATGGGTAGCAAAAGCAATCCAATGACAGATGTGTGTAACTCAATGGAAAAAATAATAATATTTAAAGTTGGAGATGTTGAGGTGTCTTTCTATGTGTGTTAGCTGTGTGATAGCTGGATAGATGCATGTCGAGTTTTGTCTTTTCTTACATAGAAAGGGATGAGTCCAGCTGCTTTGTCCTCCTCCACCATCTTCTTAAGCATATCCCCTCTGACAGCATAGCTGTTGTCTGTAGGAACCTTCCTCATCATCACTCCACCAATCAGAGCAGCGCGCTCCACTGAGGAATGAGCCTTAGGAGAAAAGAAGCGCAACGTTTGTGAGAAGTGAGAAAGTAAGCAAGATATTAGATCACAAGGTTGAATTTCCCTCTTGCTTTTGGTGAGAAAATGAACCTGTCTTAACAGGTGGTTTCATGTTTATGGATGCTAAATGATTTTATGTTTTGAAATTATTTGTTTGACAAACAATTAGGATGGGATAGTGTTCATGTCACACCTCATAAATCTAAATGATATTAGACAATGAATGGTGTTATGTAGAAACCCATATTTATCAAATAGACTATATGCATTACAATAAATCTTAAATGGGAGTACTCAAAGTAAAACAATATTCAAAGTAATGTGAGGACTTCCTTTCAACTAGCAAAAACCAAACTTTTGTTAAAATTACCTCCATTATGTTAGAAAAAGGGTTCAAATAATACTCTGATGATTGTAGATTTCAGCTATGTTCCTTACAGTGTAGTTGTTTAAGTTTTGTACTGGACTCTTCTGATCATCTACAATAGATTACTGTGCAAAAAGATATACACACATACTATAGACATGTAGGCTACTTTCCAACAACAGAACAGTGCTCTTCAGTAGAAAAAGAACTAACTGGTCTCCCTGTAAAGGTCTTCGTGGTCCTCAGGCAACTCCCTAACCCAATCACAATGTCAGCCTGGTATTAAACCTGATCAGAGCAAGCTACTGCCTGACTGACCCTCTGTCTCATTCAATCAATGAAAAACTCTTTTGTTATTACTGAGGTAACCTTTAATGATCTGAGTTCACATGGACTATTCTTAAGTGAGGCCATTTGCAGAAGTCAAAATATTTGCAGAAACTTTGCCGATGCACAGTCGCATTGCATTTTCATTTGTCTGGCAGTACTGGCTATTCAATAACATATTGTATTGGTAGTCAATTTTACTGTTGTATTTAGTACAGCTAGAAGTTCAAGTGAAATTTATATAAACTATAAAGGTTCCTTGGTGAGCAAGGAATGTTAAAGAAATTATTGTGATTGATCAAAGCTTTCTTAAAAAATAATTCATTCATATCTGAGAATTGTGACAAATTAGACTGATGTGTAAAGTCAGGAATTTGGGTAAAATTAATGGAATCAGAGAGTTCTTGCTCAGCCATAAACCAGTAACAAGTAAGACTTGAAACATGTTTTTGTTCTTACCTGCTCAGAGGTGTACGCTGTCAGTTTGGAGACGATTTCAGCCTCTAATATTTTGGGGTTGGAGGCCTCAACCCGTCGCACTGCTTTACAACGGGCAGCGAGCAAGGACATCAGGGTTGCCTCACTGGCTGTGCCCTGTTGGAGAATTAGAGGAAACTTGTTGTTTCAGCTACCACCAGCAACAACTCGTTGGCTAATGTAGCTGCTGCTGTTCAAAATGATCTTGCGCACAACTTAATCTACACATGTCAATCAAAGAGTACGTATGATGCAGGCACTACATGGCCTATTCGTGCCTAAAATGTACCTAGAAACTAATTCTGGTGGGAAAGGTTTATTTTTATGTTTGCAGACCTGCTTCTGTGGTTTTCCAGCTTGAAGACCTAGATCACCATGTCCACTGAGTGGTGGATTATTAAAGTCACAGTCAAAGGGTCGTTGATGTTTCAGCAAAGGACTGCACTTGGCAAACATCTGTTGCTTGTTGAAAAGCTATACCTATTTAAATAGTATGCCAGCTAGTGGCTACTGTTGTGGGAGAAGCAAACAAATCATAAATCATCACCAGGATTATTTGTGGATTTACCTCAGGTACTATAAACAGAATATGGTACTAACATGCACCCACTCACAAACTATTTAAATCATCCTGATAACAATTGGTATGTTTACATGCATGTAAAAATACCCAAAGTTAATTGATTTTGTGAGCATTCCAATTGTATGATCTGAACTGACAGCTCCACTGTAAACATGATAGGAAAATAATCTGTTAACCTCTTCTATTTCTGCTTTCTATAATGAATTTTGACGCTAGCCTGTAATGTATGTGTTCTTATTCATGCATATATGCAGTCACACCGTAACTTTTCAGAAACACACACACACACACACACACACACACACACATCAAAAACACAGAGGTAGTCAACATTTTGCTGTTGGATATTCCCTTTGATTTGAATGCTGTAACACCTCCACACCGTCATTAGAGAAGAAAAGGACTGCATGTAGAAACTGTGTGATGAGTCATCATCCAGCCAGCCTGATACAGAGAGAATTGCTTGAGGCTACATTATGAAGTGAAGCGTGGTTTCCGAGGTATCACGGGGCATTACCACAAGAAAGTCAATGACACGTTAAAATCATTCAATCAATCAAAGCACCAACGATAAGGCGAATATAGGTTGTGTCATTTGTGTCAAAACAAATTCTGAGGCAGAGTAAAATTAGGTGAGGGATCCACAGAAATGGATCGATCAATCAGCCTATCCATCAAAAAAAAAAAAAAAACGTTTCAAACTGACAACAAAAGTAAACCTCGGCGTTGCAAACGTACCCAAGTGTACTCCCTGTCCTTTCCTTTAGACAGTAGCCTCTGAGCTTTTCATCCATCCTCCTACCCATCAGTAATTGTGACATCTAGTTTTTGAAACATCACAATTGATCTTAAGGATAGGAAATGATGTCCCACTGCCGAAGATGATGCACACTACAAGTTTAGTGTCTTCAACCACACTATGCAGAAAGAACAGTAGAACGATACCACACTATTACTGTTTCTCTGATGCTTTAGTCAGTTAGACTC
This sequence comes from Xiphias gladius, assembly GCF_016859285.1. Lineage (NCBI taxonomy): Eukaryota > Metazoa > Chordata > Actinopteri > Istiophoriformes > Xiphiidae > Xiphias > Xiphias gladius. Next base: position 10,926,116 of record NC_053421.1, read on the forward strand.
TGTAATCTTTTGTCCTTTGTAATTTATTTTAATCATAGGTAAACTGTCTCCTTCTGCCACCGAGGTCTAATGGCTCACACAGGGCAAAAAAGGGAAATCTAAGGTCACCAGAGGGTCTTTTTGAAACCATCCCATTTCCCCTTTGTGTTGGTATAAGGTTTATAATAATAGGCTGGCAATGTGCTTTCACAACACTCATTAGCCCTGCTGCAGTGAGAAGAGCCCCATTCGTTGCCATAGTGAGCTGGTAAGCTGCACTTAAAAAGGAGAGTGGCAAGACAGAAACAAAAACACGATGAACCAGATGAGCATTCACACACACACATAAACACACCCTCACACTCAGGTGGTCACAATAGAAGAGGCATGATATGATCTGTCATCAGAGTGCACTCTCATGCTCCACTTCTCGACATCCCATGCACACACACACACACACACACACACACACACACACACACACACACACACACACACACACACACACACACACACACACACACACACACACACACACATATAGCTAGCAACCTCTGCTCTTCTGTTGCTGCTGCTGCTGCATTCAGTGGAAACTAAACTAATGCTTAGCCTTTTGCCACACAAAACAATCCCAGCACCATCACTATCATCTCTGCCTGCCTGTGGATGACATATTAAAAGGCAATTTCCTGCCAATTTTCAGCCAGGGTGAACCAGGGAGAGAAAGAGGCAAAAAATCAATAATACACAAATTGCTGATGAATATGTGTTCAGAGGCACCGAGTTATGAGTGCGTATAAACACCTTTGTTTAGACTGGCAAGTACAATAGAGAAAGTATAGAGGTAAAAATAGTTATAGAATATAAAACGTCTCATTGTTATGAAACTGTTTCAATCTAAATTAATACATATCAAACACACAAATGAAACATTCACAGTAAAAATAAAGAATGAGGTCATCAGTAAGGTTGACGACATCAAGTACTTAAGAATCATATTAGGCTAACATCTAAGATTTGCAAATATTTGCAAAGAAGTTAAATCAATTCTCAACTGCCTCAGACTCATCAGAAAGTATCTGCCATTCAGTACAGCCCAGCTCTACATGCAGGCCATGAAATTTTCACATCGATCATACTGCACCACTTCCTGGTCACAAGCCAATGCAATGCAATCAACTACAAAACCCATCACATCACTATACTATAACCAGACAATAAAAATCATGGACAGAAAAACAATTAGGTGGGAACATTGTCACATCTCCGAGAGACAGACAAAATACAGCCTTCTGTGTTAAATGAGCAAAAATTTGGAACTGTTTACCCACTGAGTTGAAAATGCATTTTAATGTTTTTAACAGAGGTGTTTAATCAAGGGTAAAAGAGAAAAAAGATTGTTCTCACACTTAATACCTTTGTATAGAAACCCACCTATTTTTATTTGTATTGTATCTTTATAACTTTACTATATTTGCACCTGTATTGTATTTTTATTTTCCTTTTTTTTGAAAAAACTTTAAAAAAGCCTCCTGTAGACAGGTGTTGTGAATTAGCATTTCGCTACAAACACTAAATACAGTCCATCTGGTGCTTGTGCATAATCGTATGTTGCAGTTTAAATGCTGTTGTCACATCACTGTCAACTAAGTCAGTGTCAGCTAAACTAAATTAAACTAAACTTACTTGAATGACACCTCCTCCATTACCGTGAGTCCCGGCTATAAAACACTCAGGCAGCTGCAGCATCTTCCCAAGCCAATCTAACATCACTGTCTCCAGCTCTGTGCAGGCTGGGCTGGCAGCCTGAAACACACACCCAAAATATAAACAAAAATCTCAAAATGTTCTGCGTTTGCATATATTGTGGATATGAACTGAAGTGAGTCTTGAACCGTCAGACTGTCTTGAAAGAAAGATTCAGATACAGCAAAGTGTTACTTACCCATGAGAATCCAATACAGCCAATGGCCTCACACAGCATGTCAGCCAGCATGGCAGGGTAAGAGGAAGCAGCTGGAAAGTAGGCAAAGAAGTATGGGCTATGCCAGTGGGTGACCTGGAGACAGAGAAAATGTGCAAACGCTAATTTGAAAGCAAGACCAACTTTAGTTCTTCATTAAGAACAAGTGGTTACCAGAAGGATTGTTTAATATATTAATTCAATTCAATTCAATTTCATTTATATATTTGCTTTTTAAAATTATGATAACCATAGTTATGTTAGCTAATAAGCTCGCACAAACTTCTTACCAGCCTCTTTGAGACAACAGGTTGCTGGAAGTAACCTGGAATACTCCCTACTCTCTGCAGAGATGGTTTACTGCCAAAGACCACAGACGGTCTTTTAACTGACTGTCGCTTCTTTCGCAAAACAAAAAATCAATGAGGGAAATAAAGTGTTGCGGTTTTTTGTAACAATAGAAACCTGAATACACAATACAATCGCTGAATTCCCACAGAATGGTTTTTTCAGTGCAAGTCATCAAGTAAGACTACGGTGTTCTCCCACTTTGGTAATGGAATTGACGTGTTTGAGAGACAGTGTTGATGGCATGTTGCAGGTCAGAAAGGAACGACACTTTCATGATGGTAAAAGTGGAGTTAAGGGTTTCCAAAACCACTTCCGTGGTCATCATTGCGCAACCTGATACTGCACTGTTTGTCAGCAGTTTCATAACAGCTAATCCACGGCATACAGACAAACAAACACCCTTGCATGTTTCCATCTTCCATTTTGTTGGGACTGTAGGAGAAAACAAATGGAAAGATAGGCAGAAAATGCCAGCTCTTTAAAGAGATTAGGCTTAAATCGAGGATCTTCTTGCTGATAGTCAATGAACCAACATGTTGTCCAAAAAACCTCTCCTCCTTTTTTAGTAGTTGCTCTAATTGTTTTAAAAGCAATAGATAGCAGGGCAGTAGACTACATGTATATTATGCAGTGCTGAGAGAAACTACCTCCAGATTACTCGGTTTGAATGAATGAAGTTTGCAGTATGAATGTCCTGACAAAAGGCTTAGAAAAGCATAATTTCATATTACTATAAAAATACCAAACTTTCCTTTTAACAACCCTAAATTTATCTCTAATATCATGATGATTCAATTTTTATTTCATCCACACTACCCTGAGATGGGATATAATAAATGATAAAAATTAGTTTTTTGCTGGGTAGCATTGTTGAAAAGCTCTTTTAGTCATGTGGCTTGAAAGTGTTTTGCATTATTAGCGAAACAGTAATATTGCTAAAGGGAGCTGAACGTATGGACTGAAATCCCTACTGGTAATGCAATATTATATGAGTAGCAAAGAAAGACACTGAAGCAGCTGTTTTCATCCTCTATGTCCCCACCCAAATTACTGTAATCCAATTACTCTGGAATTCTCTGATTTATGGATATGATTCCTCAAAAGAAAGCCCAAAAGCATTTCTTTCTACAACAGTTTTATTTTCCGAAGTGACCTCAAGACTAATTTGAATGACATTGTCAGAAGAGCACAAGAGAATCTGTGCATCTGAAACACTGTTTACATCAACATACCACCAAAGTATCAGCTCACCCCTGGCATTATGACCCTCTCCACATCTTTTATAATGTCCTCATAATTCTCAGGCTCCAGTGGGGCCTCAGTGGGGATCAAGGAACGAAGATACCCCGGTTCCAAATCTGGGTAGACCGGTCGCTCTTCTATGTTCTCCAGGTAGTCAGCCACATAGTCCACCATCTCCCTTCCTCTGCGCCGAAACTCTGCTGCATCCATGGTACAACTGGGAAACAGCACAGAAACACTTAATTTTTTCAGCTGTTTTGCTGATATTTCAACCAGCTGGATGTGACTTCTTGATGATTTCTTTCATGTTTAAATAGAGTGCAACTACAGAGTCAATCAGGGGATTAATTAGAAAGCACACACACACATTCACATAAACTCTTCAAGTTTAACCTTTGATCTTGCCAGTATGAACGAGTTGATTATGACAGGGTTAACCAGTTTTATGATGTCAAGTAAGGTCCTGAGTTTTTGATAACATATTAAGATATATAGACTTCACCATGGATGAACTGATGTTATGGAATTCAACACTTACACTGAAAATGTGTCTTCTGACAACCTGATGGAAACAGATTCTATTGAAACTATCACATTTTCTTTCAAAGCCGTAGAGACACTCATAAATGTCAAAATGGATATGCATTTTCATATCAATATGACATTTACAAATTATTGTACACACTTATCAGGTTACATTTACAAATCTTCAGTCTGGTTCCACACTCACAAGAGCATATTCTCAAATCTTGGTAAGGCAAATTAAATCATTATTAACAATAAACACTGACTAAGATGTTGTGTGTTTACCTTTTGCAAGAAAATCAGTCATCTAATTTTGCTTCTATTCCCAGAACAATACACTAACAGTACATGGTATACCATACAGACACACTCACTCACACATACACAGCCTAAACCATGCTACTTAAAACAGTTTGTATTAGCTTGCACAATTTAAATGTATGTATAAACCCTTGACCCTCTTACCAGCACATTAAGCCAGGCTGATCATAGCTTAGCTTCCTTTCACTTTATAGATTGACATGAAAAAAAAGCTTGGTTGCAAAAAGTATTTCCATGTCTAAAACGAGTTCATAGTCTATTCGTAGACTGTTGTTATGAATTCATTCTTTCATAACACATTGTGCCAAAGGGCTGCATAAAACTGTTTAAAACAGTCCAATCAAGACATCTTTGTTTTCAACAGCAAATCATTTTTTTGACATGCATTGAAGAATAATATATTGCGGCTATATATCAATTCATTATTTAGACTATAGCACAAAGCTTTAAACATAATTTCATACAAATTACTCTCATGCTGCCTATTCAAATAGCACAACAGCATATGGCCATTACCCCTTGCTCTTACATTAGTGCCTTATCATTCAACAAGTGTTTCACCCTGCATGTTCATTTCCCTTCTTGAGAAGCAGAGTCCTTATCCTTCTCCTCATCTCAAATAGGATTAGACATGTTGCATGGGTGTGTATATGTGTGTGTATGTGTGTGTGTCTATCCATATACTTACATTTTTAGATCAAAGCTTCAGCTGTTTGGATGGTGGATCCTCTCCTTTCTCTTTAGCGTCCACAATCAGATGGACAGACAGCCAGGCATGTGGTGAGTGTGTTTGTGTGTGCGTAAGCAGGACAAGAGACACTTGCTCCTTTTATCTTGCCACTAACCACCCCCACCCCACCAGACCCCACTACGCCAGCCAATGGGAGCAGGGGATCACGGCCAGCGCTGGAAAGACGGATTCATAAGTTTCTGAAGCTGTGATTACTGTGCCTCTGTACACAAACGCTCACACAAACATACAAACAGAGACACAAACACAAACACACACACACACACACACACGTGAAGGTGAATGTGCTTTTGCTAAGTATACAAGCATACACACAGACACACAAACACACACACACGCACACACACACACACACACACACACACGTGAACGTGAATGTGCTTTTACTAAGTACACATTGTTTTAGCTATGTTTATACAGGAAGACATAGATAGTATTCAAATAATGTGGCTACACCAAGAAAAAAAAATACTGAAGTGAAAATACATGAATAATAATCAAAGAGATTATGGTGGTGGTCTCAGACTTTTGGACCCCACTGTACATGTCTTACACTATTTTATTAATTAAATTAATTATTATTAGCAGTAGTAATTGTAGGATTTTGGGTATGAATTCTAGTATTACCTTTAGTGTTTTATTTATTATTTAAATATTATTATTTAAATGTAAAACACCTTTCACTCCTACGGTAAAAACACTATATAAATCAGGCCTATAAACACAAATGTCGGTCACTGACTAACTGAGAGAGTGAGAGACTGATGAAGTTACACCATTGGTCAGCCGGCCAAGTGGTGGAGTTTCCCCATTGGCCGTTGCTCTTTCAAAATTAATTGCCATGAACAGTTTCTTGTAAGTTAACAGGGGGGCGTTTACATGCAGTGTTGCCGACTTAGCGCCTTTGTCGCAGGATTTACCAACTTTTCAGACCCCTTTATCGACTTTTCTTCACAAATGCACCTAGTGACAAATCTAGCGACTCTCTAGACAAACCAGAGCTACTCTCTGTAGAAAAGAGTCGCCTGTATTGCCCTTCAAGCACAAGGTCGGGCTTTACCTCTGCAAGAATGCTTCTCCGTGCGTCTCATTCAATTGACCACATTGGAGCTGACATAGACATAATGAACCTCTAGCTTTCTCTCCAAGTGATCATTTTATAACTAAGCAGCACAGTGCAGCCGTTGTCTTTAACTTATGTGCATGGTGATTTTGTAAGACGACGTCGTGGTTATAAAATCAGGATTTAGCAGTTGTTTGTGGTTTAGGTCACCACAAGACAGTGATGATAAGACAACTTGGGGCTTTTTAACAAAAAAGTTTAGAATTCTTAAAAGAAGATATTTTTATAGATTGAGGAGAAAAAGAACAGTAATTAAAAAGGGTATGAAGAAACATCTTAGTGACTAATATTTGGGAAACTCAAGTTTTTTTTTTTCCCTGTCATCATCTTAAGCGACATATGGATGCCAGTGTGCTTTAAAACATCACTTCATAACAGGTGCTGATTTTGACAATATTAATTTTGGATTGTTTAAACCAAAATAAAAAAAGGAAAAAAACTCAATAGATGCAATTACATTGCAATAATAATAATAATAATAATAATAATAATAATAATAAATCACACTGGTCAATCATTTCATTGTAATGACAAAACAAAACAGTACAGAACAGTACTGGGAAAAGGAAATCTAAAATTTTCAAGTAATCAGTCACATCCAGATAAATAAATGCATTTTGCTGCAACAATACTTTACAAAAATGACTGAGTCATTGCATCTTAGATGTTGACCACACAGAGTGTCAATATAGTGCGGCTATTCTGCATCTCAGATGTTAAATATACCTTAAAAGATGGCTGTTGGCCTAAACAGAGCTACCACCAAGAAAACTTGGACTCATAGAAAACTTTCAAGTGAGTGTTTAGAAATTTCAGGTGAAGAAATAAAAAAGCAAAAACTGCTGTTTGTGGTAAGATATTTCACCGGGAATGACTTATGTGAAGTTACAAAACGGTCTTAGTTTAACTATCAACAGAAATCCAAACAAGAAAGTTGAGTATTTATCTGTGTCTCTCAGTATGAGACTGCTGGGGTTTGACCTTTATGTGTTTTCCATTTAGTTCCATTCTGCCAGACGAGGTCATTTAGTGTCACAAAAAAAGTGTCCCTATCCATTCAAAAAGAATTTGGATCCAGGTTATCTAGGGACACCCTGCTCAGATCTTCCATTCACTGAAGTTAATTACAGGAGCTGCATTTGGCCAATAAACAAAGGGAAATCCGTTAATATATCTTTGAATGACCTTGTCTGGCATTAGGAAAATAGGTGATGAGTAAAAGTTGTATGCCCTCTGTTCTCAGTCAGATGCTGTCATCTTTGTCATTGAAAAAAACAGGGGCAAGTCAGTAAACTCAAATGAAGGGACATGGGTTACAACAGAATGGGCCCTGTAGGATTTTTGCTGTATGAAGTCTGGGTCCTAAAATTTTCAGTTTTATGTTTTTTCCATTCCACTGAGTATTTCCACTTTATTCAACAGTAGGCTAAAGAAAATGTAAAACTACAGCTTCCAAGAAATTCTTTAAATATTGGTGAACATCTCTCTGTCACAGTGTTAACAAATGATGAAATTATAAACTTAATGAGGGAAGTATTTTTTGCAGGGCCACTGCAGTGGATTTCATTACATTGTTCAGTTATTTTCTCCATCCAAATTGTAACCAAATCTACTTTAAAACGAAAGTATAGCAAACTAACATTGCTTTGTGATTTTTGTGTAAAAGTTACTTTGCCAGGAAGCTGCAAAGCTTCAGATATGTTAATCTTTTTCTTTGCCCCTTTAAGCCTTGAAATCTCACTATTTTTGCATGACTGATAATCCAAAGGGTGTGACGCACAGATGGTGTCAAAGGTTCAGTTCTCAGTAGGACCAATGCACTTTTTCTTAGTGTGGGACCCCACATTAACCCGATTTCCTTTGCATCAGCATTCGTATATCGTATAATTAAGTATTTGCAGGATTTATTGGCTCCACACATATTGTTCCCAGAATAAATTAGAGTAACTTCAGTTTTTCAGCCCTTGAACTTGTTGTGGCATTGCGCCATCTAGTGGAAAAACTAAAGGTTACTCTTTCAGTGGAATTTCAGTAGAATTGAATATAAAACAATTTACCGTAATATCTGTGTTTGGCCCAGGATAGGGTGTAGAATTTGGAATATTTGTTTTTCAGATCTTGGACATACCTGAATCTGGAAAACACACAACTGTTCATGCAATAGTCATGGCAAGCAATGCACATATAAGTTTGAATAACACTCTGTAAATCTCTTAATATTAATTAAATAGATTACAGTATAATAGAGTGCAGTAATGTTACATTCTTTCGTTAGCGAATGTCTCAAAAGAGGTTTCCCTCAATAAAAACAAACACAGAGTAGGTTTTTTTTTATATCAATGTATTAATGTTTTATTCTAATTACAATAAACAGAATATATCAGTCCCTTATTTGTACAAAAATACCTGAAAAGGTTACAATTAAGATTTATAAGCCATTCAACTATTTACAGATTGAAGCAAAGCACATTATGAATACAGGAGCTCTCTCTTACAAAAAAGAGATAAGTTACTGTTTTCTTTTTTGCATTCCCTGAAATACATAATAGTTTATATTTTTTTATATAGATATATTTTTTACTTTACTCATTTGTACAGCCATGGTATCTGGCATCGTGACAATGTTATGAAAATGCACAAGAACCAAGATGATAATCGATTCAATCCATCTTCGTAGGATTGGGGCCAATGCACTTTCAATTCAAAAAGTAAACTGAAACTGCAGCTGAAAATACAAGCATTCATTCTCGATCACGTTTCGCCAGAATCTTTTAGAGTGCCGTTTTCTGTTGCTGAATTGTATTCATTGAGTAGTACTTATTAAAATTGCAAGGTTTTCGAGTGTGAATGGTCCCCTCTGAAGGGTAGCTTTGTCTGTCATTCAGCCCAAATGTTAGGTCTTGTTTATGCAGAGAAAGAGGAGTCATCAGAGGCACCATCTGTGGTTAAAAGTTACCTGGCTACCAAAACTGACACTGTGCTACACTGTCAGTTATTTTATTCACACATCTTGAGTGTGTACTTGACCATCTCTATAAAACACAGCATAATAGAATTCAATGAATCAGATTAGATCATAATTTCTTCTAAATTACTAGAATTGATGGCACGAGTATTTAGCGTGTTTTATAAATTGTTCAGATGTTGTTCAGCCCAGTGTGATAACTGAGGCTGAATAGGTAACATTGTTTGATGGGGCTTTGAATCAGCTCAGGTAGCCAGGCAAGTATTTTAGGCTTTTTTATGAACAGATTAATCAATAATATTAAAAACACTGTTAAACTAAATGTACTCTTTAAATAGTACTGAATCTACTCAATTTTGCTGCAATGATATTTTCAAGTAATCACAACTAGCAGATGGGTGGTGCACATAATGGAGAGAAGTTAACAACTCCCAGCTTAATGAAACTAAAATATTCAAGAGTCATTAACATCCTGTACATAAAAGTCCTCGAGATCTGAAGGACCAGTAGTTTTTAACATGCTCCAAGTCAACCCTGAGCAACCCAGTTACATTCATCTCTGTGTAAAAATGTGGATATTCAAATCCCCTGATTTATCGGTCCATGTGTTCACTAATTGAATTTACTTTACGGCTTTTGCATTAGAGTAAATAAGATCCTGTGACACTTTTTATGAAGGTACTAACACTAACCGACCTGTCCCTCACATTAACATCTTTTGCCATTCACATCAGTCAGAAAGAAAAATGCTATTTGGGAATTCGAGAATGAGAGCAAAGTGGGTAGACTGAATCTGAATCTCAGGGGACTTAAATTAGTACGTAGAAATCACTAGCATCAACATTGCGCTGAGGTCATAATAGCTTAAGATGACTTTCAGCAACTACAAACGAATTTCTGTATTGTTATAATCCAGATTCCTCCAAATATCAACGTATCAGATATCAGATATGACAGACTCCCTACACAACAAACTCAAGTTCCACATTCATGCAAATGATAAAATCTACCTATTCATTTCAGTTTCTTCATCCTGAGGTCAATGCTGTAACCCATTTAACAATGTTGCTCTGGTAAGGTTTGGTTATGGTATGGTAAGTTCCCTGTTCATTGCAGTTTTAAGGGTATAAATTAACACAGAGGAAATTGTGACAATGCCTTATTATATGTGTGGGGCGATTGTTGGTATGCATTTCTTCAATTATGACTAATCTAGGCATTTCAAGATTTTCACTGAAAAGGTTTAACTTGAATGTAAAAAGGTTTTTTTTTTCTACATCTAAATTTCTACAATTCTTTCTTTAAGGAATGGCATTTTAACAATGAATTATGAGGACGCTGAGGCTTACTTGAGACCGATTTCCTACAACATTTGTGGCTTTGTTACTTCATATCTATTTTTTCTAGTTTAGGTCACCACAAGACAGTGATGATAAGAAAACTTGGGGCTTTTTTAACAAAAACGTGTAGAATTCTTAAAAGAAGATATTTTTATAAGTTGGGGAGAAAAAAAAAACAGTAATTAAAAAGGGTATGAAGAAACACCTGAGTGACTAATGTTTTGGGAAACTCAAGTGTTTTTTTCTTTGTTTTCAATTTCACAACATTCCCCCTGTCATCTACTGGGACAAAAATGTTAACACTATGGATGCCAGTGTGCTTTAAAACATCACTTCATAAGTCTTGTTAAATTATTCTTGAATAATCAAAACCAAAATAAAAAAAAGAAAGTAAAAAACTCAATAGATGCTATGACATTGCAATAATTATAATAATAATTATTATAATAATTATTATAATAATAATAAATCAATCTGGTCAATCATTTCATTGTAATGACAAAAAAAAACAGTACAGAACAGTGCTGGGAAAAGGAAATCTAAAATTTTCAAGTAATCAGTCACATCCAGATAAATAAATACATTTTGCTGCAACAATACTTTAAAAAAATGACTGAGTCATTGCATCTTAGATGTTGACCACACAGAGTGTCAATATAGTGCGGCTATTCTGCATCTCAGATGTTAAATATACCTTAAAAGATGGCTGTTGGTCTAAACAGAGCTACCACCAACAAAACTTGGACTCATAGAAAACTTTCAAGTGAGTGTTTAGAAATTTCAGGTGAAGAAATAAAAAAGCAAAAACTGCTGTTTGTGGTAAGATATTTCACCGGGAATGACTTATGTGAAGTTACAAAACGGTCTTAGTTTAACTATCAACAGAAATCCAAACAAGAAAGTTGAGTATTTATCTGTGTCTCTCAGTATGAGACTGCTGGGGTTTGACCTTTATGTGTTTTCCATTTAGTTCCATTCTGCCAGACGTGGTCATTTAGTGTCACAAAAAAAGTGTCCCTATCCATTCAAAAAGAATTTGGATCCAGGTTATCTAGGGACACCCTGCTCAGATCTTCCATTCACTGAAGTTAATTACAGGAGCTGCATTTGGCCAAAAAACAAAGGGAAATCCGTTAATATATCTTCGACTGACCTTGGCTGGCATTCGGAAAACAACAGATTTTTGCTGAAATGACACTGTCTGGGACAAGCTGTAGGCATATCCAGTGCTCTCAAACTCACTCAGTAAGAGTTGTTTGCCCTCTGTTTTATGTTGTTTTATGTTGCTTCCATACCACTGAGTAATTTCACTTTATCGAACAGTAGACTAAAGAAAGTGTAATGAGACCGGGTGAGATGGGCAGAGAAAGGAAAGAGGAGAATGAGAGGCATCATTTGTTTTCAATATTTTGATGTGTGACAAACTTCTTCCCTTACATGTTTTTTTCCCACACTGTAGCAGCAGCTAACTTTTTGTTGATAGTCTGTCTGAATTCATAAATAGGTGGTGTGCAGTAGGCAGTAGGTGTATATGTGATTCTGTTTGTTCACAGGCAGAGAACGGCTGCATTATGCGGAAAGTAATGCACAGAGTCTACTATCAGTGTGGAGTCAGAGCACACTAAACCACTTTCCTAGCCACATTTATGTCTGACACCATCTCAGTGACTTCCAGCAGGTAGGAGGCGGTTGCTGAAACATATGTGAAGAGAAGGTCAAGAACCAGGACAGGTGTTGCCCACAGGATCCACTGTATCTCCGGGCTGAAGTAGTTTTGTTTGGCAAAGAGTAATACAGATTGTGTTTCCTTTGATTTGCTGACAGTTATGTGGGTAAAACTCCTGAAGGAGATGCTAGTGGTTATCCTTCCCTGTGCCGTGGTGAGGAGAATCGGACAAAAAACTGATGATCTCCATTGTGCAACAGGTAGTTTTATGTATGCATTTGCCTGCAGCAAAAGCAAATGGATAAAACTACTGCATATGGCTGCACTTGTAAAACTGTCTACCTAATTACAATTGTTCTAACTTTATTACTTGTTATTTTACCCTGAATGACACCGTAGTTTGAATTATGCTTATTCATTTATGTGGAAGTTGCCTGGGAAATACTTTCAGGAACTGGAGCGTGCAATAGAATAACAAGTATAGTAAATAATGAAGAGTTGCAAATATCCAGAATGGAAAAAATGGACTTTAAACAAAACTACTGAAGAGAATATTGATAACAATACATAACTGCAATGAATGTATCAATGAGAAAAGAAATTAATTTCTGAGAGCGTGGACAATGCAGACTTTGTATTGTCCACTATTAAAAAAATATTTTGTCCTAATAGTTCCAGAATTTTCCTTAACCTTTTTCTCCAGGGTAGTTTGACTTGACAAACTTCTGATGTCTCCAAATCTCAAAAGGATTCGACAGCAATGCTCTTTCTGGTGCCTCAAATCTCATCCATGTTGAATGTGGACATGTCCTTGCATGCCCATGACACTAGAGGGCGGTGGCACCATCTCATGGTTAAGTAATGCTGAAGCGGAGAGGTCATGCACTTTCAAAGGCCACTCCCAGTCCGATGAGTGCAAAACGATCAACTCTCCTTCTACGGTATATTCTTTGAGGACGTGTGATGAAAGGTTTGAGAGAGACTACTGTTTGTTCTCAGACAGGAGAGGGGTCCAAACAAAGCTCGAACTGTCCTGCTGATTGTCCAGTTGAAGGGAAATGCAGTCTACACTTGAACTGTGAGATTAAACCTTGAAAGATTTTGGGTCCAAGCTTATCGATGACTGTGGATAGCAAGATTGTGGAAGATTTTGCTACAGCATTGACACAAATGGCAGTGTTCATTTCCTTTAAGTTCTCTCTTTCTGACTAAGGAACCTCGTGAGCAAATTGTGCATCCGACTCCTCAAACATCCATGCAAACCAAAAGAAATCCAACAAGTCAGCAGTCTCTGGCAGACTCACGACATTATAAAACAACGATGAAACATCTGTCAATTCACCAGCTTCTTATAAAGAAAAAAACAAAAGAACCACCCAACAGAAAGATTCTTTTTGTCTTGTTTGTTTTAGGCAGAGTCAGGTCAGGTGATAGGGGTCATGGGGTCAGATGATCCGAAGATGTCATAAGGCCACGACGGTGCAGGGGTGTTTGAGTTTACAAGGCAGCACTCCTCTGTTGAGCTGGTAGAACTCCACCAGCTGAATCAGGTCGGTGAATTTGGTGGCGCCGTCGTCAAGGCTGAAGAAGACTTGGCCGTCCTCTTCACACTGGCAGTGTCAGAGGGTCCGGGTGAGAGTGAGCAGGGACACACCACATGGCAAGAGAAAAGAAAGGACAAGGTGAAAAAGAGACCTAAAACAATGGGTTTACATGTTTGAGCTTTGTAGCAACAAATCATACTATATACTATATACTATACTATACTATACTATCATACTATCATTTTTTTAGTCTTATTTCCTACATTCGAGAGAGGCACTAGTCTCGAGCAACCTTTTTTATCCAAATTAACCAAATTCACATTATCCTTTTCATGTTTTGCAATAATAGTTTCCTTTGTGGCATTGGCATAACTCGCGAAAACATTGCTTTTCTACAGATGGCACAACAAAAATGGAAAATGGTTGGCAAAGAGCTAACAGATGCAACAATATGACCTGTGCGGGAGTACAGTAGCCATTTGCCATAAATCCTTATTGATCAACACAACAGTACATGTCAAGGCTGCTTTTATTGTTTCCTGAAAAAAAGAAACAGACATGTCACAAAAGTGACACAAAAGCATTTCTAAAAATTATTAAACACCACGAAATGCATACCGGTAGTATCTGGAAATGTTTGATTTTCTGGTGATGGCACAATGTGAGCACAAATGCCTTGGGGTTACTCTGACTGACTCTCAGCAGAAACAACCTGTGCAACAAGGGAAAGGAGAAAAGTGTGAGAAAAAATATTCAGTTGGCTCAACTTTAATGCATGAAGTGAGGAAAAACATTTAACTGCTGTCGTTTGTGTTTTATGCATATTCAGTGAATGGGAAAACTGCGTGTATAAAATTGCTCCAGCTCACTTACCCATCTACTTGTCCCTGCTGGTGGATGATGCGATGGGATTCCTCCCTGGATATCCTGCCATGGAACCACAGCTGAGCTATGTGGATAACTGCAGAAAAAAAAAAACAACACTTTAAAATACATCTTAAACATCTGTCATATTATTTGAACTAAAAAAAAAAAATGGAAAAAAATTAACAGTCAACTACTTTGCTGATCCTAAGGGTCTTTGCATTTACCTGAGCTTAGTGAGGAGTGGTGTAGTGGACTGTGGGATCCTAATATGTTCATTCGTTGACTCCTCTTCTGAGAGAGATGCCACACACAGACAACACAACAGGGGATTATTTCACGATCTGGTATAGTACATGACAGTTCAGAATGTTTATGCCTATTACAGTTTTTCTCAATTCGTGGTGCTGAAGTTTCACTTTTCTTAACAGTATAGAAAAAAATCTCAAGTTAAATGTAAAAAGTGTAGGTCATTTAAGAGGGAAGAACAGGTCAGATGTTGTTAATGTATTGTATAATTATTTTTTAAACTTAGATAAGACCAAAGTTGAACTATGCTTCCTCTACATTTGGTAAGCCTCAATATCATCTACGTACTGTCTTAATTATAATGACTTAATTATTGTGGATGACTTTAAGATTAGAAATGAATCCACTTTCCATGTTTTGATATCTGCCCCACAGCTATATACTTTTGTCAGCTCAAAATAACCGAAAAATCAACACTTACAACCAGAGGGAAATTTGCTCTGTATGAATATTTGAGCCAAATAAATAATGTAGAGATCTTGTGAGGTTTGCTCCTAGCATTGTTGACAGAGGTAACATAACAACCGAGATTGTGTCTCACCCTCCACGCATGTCCCTCCTCCATTGCAGCACTCTGAGCTTCCACAGGGTTGTCAATCACCCTGCCTATCCTCCCTGAGAAATCCATCGCCACAAGGGAGTTCTCTGATACACTCCGCTAGGGGGTGACAGAGTTACATGACAGTCAAAATGTGGATACAAAGACATACAGCTTACACAACAAAGGCAGCAGCAACACAAGTGCCATGGTACAATTAAAACGGAGACAAAGGCAGTGCAATAAAAAGTGGTGTGGCAGGGGTAAGTACTGTCGAATGCCATTTTCCTAAACTTGTCAGACTAGTTCGTTAGCAGATCTGTGAGTGTTTCAAGGCAATGTTGCTATGCTGACATGGGCGTTTCAGTGTTGTACGTTTTAAGGTGCTTCAACAGAATTTTAGAGGAAGAAGGAAACTTACCACAGGGGCTGAGAAGTGTGAAATTAAGGTTTTTCTTTGTTGAGGAATCTTGTAATTCTGGTACAATACAATCCCGTACTGTAGAGAAAAGGGAACCCACTGGTCAACCGACACTATCAAAATGCTTAATGAGTGGAAACAGTTAAATGTTTGCTGATAGTCTATCAGATGGGGTCAGAAATATTTTTTTTACTCAACTTCCCAACCCATTTCTGATTCCAGCCCAGTTAAAAAAATCTTGATTCCTGCCCAGAAACTCTGTACTTCCTGACCAAAGTTACTATACTGTGCTATAGTGTATACGGTGTGGTGTGATTTGAGAGAAAAAACACACCAAAAACTATGGTATATATTTTTGAGACTGTCGTGGTGTTACCTTAAAGAGCCGGAAGGCAGTCATCCAACAGGTCCTGCCCTGTTCATCCTCGGCACACAGCATCCTCAACTCCTTCAACTCCCCTCGACCTTTATTGGGCTGCAAATGAACATTTTTCAGAATCAGCACAGAGATAATAAATGACTCATTCCATGATACTGCATAGGTTTCACCACCACCATCACCTTTATCACTGATAGACTTAACTGAATTAACAAGGATAATGAAAGAAAAAATCCTTTAACTGTTGGCTCATCTACAAAATCTTTAACACCTAAAACTTAGAAATAAAAGAAAATATGAGGTAAAAAACACTATTCACAATTCAAACATGATTGAAAAATACAGCAATAAATCATCAATAAACCAGAGCCTCTGCACTCATATTTAGTACAATTACATGCCGACGCCCTTCTCGTGAGACAGGGAGCTGCGCAGGCTGTCAATCATTACTCAGCTCATGTTTCATCAGAAATCAGCTTTATCTCACCGCTTTGATCTGAGACTCACCTTGATGCAGAACCCGTAGTCTGTGGGTGCACCATGCTGCTTTTTGCCTGTGATGACAGTGAAGATGTTGCTGTCCTCTAGGTCTGCTAGTAACTGTAGATGTCTGGGCTCCTGGAGACAGAAATAATTAATGAGTCAGAACATCACAGAGAGACACAGCCTGGAGGTGTGGAGGTACACTGAAAGACAGAGACGTATACAGAGAGACCACCATCAATGACACACTGGGTTTTTTTTGAAGGCAATTACATTTAATCTGGAATATTTACTATGTTATTACTATAAAATCTTTAAATGGTATGCATATGAATTATTCAGTGGCAAAAAAATGACTGTAATTACAAAGCAAAGTAATTACAAAGTAATTTACGATTAAATATATTCTATCACTTGAAGATTAAAGATTGAGTTGCCGTTACCTTTGAGCTTCCTTTTGTAGAACAGTAGAGTCCTGAGCGCCGCAGGAACATGTAAACTTTCTTCCATGACTTCCTACCCACCTCCTTCACATAGAGATGCCCCTGGATCTCTGGACAGCTGCTGGTTGCTAGGAAGTTCTGAAAGAGGGAGCATGAAAGACATTAAGCAAAGGATCCGCACACAACATTTTGGATTTATTCTCTCTATAATGTTCTCAGTCAAGGTTTCTCTGCCTCAGGAGGGCAATGCTGAATCACACCTGAAGCCCATAAGGTCTCTTGTCACCGGCAATTGCTTTTTGTCAAAGACTAGAGCGTCATCTGGGCTTCCTGCATCAGTGCAAGACTGAGAGCTGAAGCCTTAGATGGGCAGCAGCTTGGATTCTTACACACCACGGTATCAACCACAACAAGGCCAGACATCGTGCTGCTGTCTGGATAAGCTACTGTCTGAAAAATCAAAGGGTGTAGAGTACTGAAGAGGGCTGACAGGATCCGGACACTGTCATGTGTGCATACACACACAGAGATTAGTATGTACAGTACATACATTAGTTATTTATGTTTTGAGCTGGGTCTGTAATTAACTTCTTCAGACATTTTTCTATCTGTTTTAAGGAAGACAAAGAAAAAAATACATAAACACGAAGTGTCATGTTATGCACTGTTCCTGCCAAGGCAAAGACAGTACATACACTGAGTCCACGTACAGTACATTCCTATCGGATTACTATTACCCTTAAAGCCTGAATTGTGTTGTGGGTATCTGAAGTATTTGGAATTTGTGGTTTTCATGTTTCATAAAAATATCACACCATGCAGTGGCAGATTATGTTATTAGAGTTGAATTGGAATCTGTGGCTTGCGGCGAGAAGGTAAACTGTTCCAGAGGACTCTTATATTTAAAGCACATGTATCCCAGTGTTTTGGAAACAACTTAAAATGGGCGTCACGCATGAGCGTTTTCCAACATTTTAGGAGCGCAGGTTCACATGCAACGTTCATTCAATAGCTTTCTTTTCGAGGCACTACATACCACTTTGCAGTGACATATGTTTCTTGCATAATAGTGAATATTGCCAGCACCTGGTTGAGCTCAGGTCATAAAGCATCTTGGTTTGGCCAGCACTCTAACTGAGTGCAAAGACCTTGTGTTTAGAATAAGTCAAACACTGGGAATTCCTGACACAACTCTGGCTGCCCCATCCCCATTCATTTATTGACTCCTCTATGTAGAGCATAACAGAGTGAAACGTCTATGCGATCAGCAGGGGAGTTACACTAAAAGCTTTCTGTGAGTGGCAAGGGTGAAGGGATGGATTCCGCTTGCGGTTCTGTCTCTGACGGCTCCATTACATGATACAGGAGAGAGCCAGACTGCATGTAAACCCTCCATCCATTAAGATCAAAGCTCTTCAAAGTCCCAAGAATCTTTTTGTCTGGGGTCCTCCTGGACTTTTTCTTTCTCATTTGTTTTTGAGAAATCACTATATGGCCTGTGAGTGGTCTCTGAGGCAGATAAGGAGTGTGACACACGTGCGAGAATTCATACTGTGCAGACAAATAGTAGGCAGGTGAAGAACTGTGTTTCTATTTCTGACTGCCTAATTCCATCCATCACAAGTGTCGGACCTGCGGTGCGAGTGCCGAGACAGTTATGTGTCAACAGGGGATCAACCGTAGTTATTACTGCAGGCTCTGACGAGACACACTGTCTAAGGGTCAGAGGTGAGGTACGTCTGCTTGGTTGTACACTAGGGAGCGGGTGCTGACTCTGAGGTAAGCCTAGCTGTGTGCATGTCAGAGAGAGGAGAGAGAATGAGAGAAGCAGACAAACGTGTGTGAGAGTGTATGTGTATGTGTGTGTGTGTGTGTGTGTGTGTGTGTGTGTGTGCTCTGTGTACCTGAAGGAGCTGAGATGGTGGAATCGTACGATTGGTTTCCTGGCACCATGCAACCATGTGCTCCGGGAAAAACGTCTGGTGGAAGAAGAAGGTGGAGAGAGACGGAGGCAGACAGACAGACAGAGAATGTCAGCCACTGTGACAATAATTATAGGGTAGGAATTTGTGACAGAAAAAGAAACGTCTCGCAATCTCATTACTACAGTCAGCTGTCATAATATTTCACAAGAATACAAAACAAAGGGAGACTTTTGTCACGGAACTTGCCTTTCATTTCCTCTGTGAAGCAAATTATCACTAATAAATCATTAATAAATACTATTACAACAGTAAAGCATTTATTTAAAAATCTCCTTTCCTTTGTCTAAGTGCTTTAAATACTAGAAAGAATTTGGTGTAATAAAGCTATACTTTTAGTGGTTGTATCTTGTAACATTTTGTTTCAAATGATCTAAAAAATAATAATAGTATTAAGGACCACAAAACTGTAAAGGCAAAATCCACAAGGAGCTTTTGCCATTGGTGAATTATTATTATTATTATTTTTTTTTCAGGCTATAGGTGCAATAGTATTCAACAAGAGGACATCAGCAGTGACACAGCATGTTAAGAAATGTCTGAGAGGAAGCAATTACCAAGGGGTTTCTGAAGAATTCATATTTGGCATAGTTCTTCCTGAAGAGGAATCTACTGTCGCTGCTCATAGAGGCCTGGACCTGAACCACCAGCTCATGGTCTTCTAGACAGCGCTCTGAGGTGAGACAGGAAGAGAGAGGAACCAGAACAATGATAGAGGTTATTATTTATTATTTAAACTGTTTCATAAGTTTCCCACATTTGCCTCACCAATACAGATAAGCTATTTTTGATAAACTCACAATAATATAAGGACTTCTGTCAAAAGCGTGAATAGTGACATGAATATCTGAACAAAGTAACCTTTAATATTACTATCGCAACATTTTGTTTTAGTGTGACACACAAGTACCATGGAAATCTCTAATGACCTGGGCAGATATCATCACCGTTTCTCGTAAGCCAGACACAAAGAGTTGAAGAAAAACAGGAAAACAAAACTGAAAGATAAAGCACACTCACTCAATCTCAACAAGTACTTTGATGTTTTTATAACCACAAGTAATCTTCTATGTATGATTAAAGACTTTTCTTTATAAAGTTAAGAAACAGTTTTAGGCAATACTGAATTCGGCTTAAAAAAGTGGTTAACAGGACTAAACAGCTCTAAAAATGATCCTGGGTTTCACTAGACTTGTTCAGTGGCCTAAAAGGACCTCTAAAATTGCAGACCGGTTTCAATGGTTTGCGCTCATCAAACCAGCTGTGACTGATGATTAGACCAAGGCCTTTCTCTTTTAATGTGAATAAAGGAGGATGTGATTCAGCTAAAAGTCTCCCCTTGAATAAATGTGGTCAGAGGTCCCGGTGATTTATATTCTCTGACTGTGATGCTGAAACCGGACATGACTAAGTTAATTCCAAAAGCCTTACAAGTTTTCTCTGTAGTGTCTTTAATAAAAGAAATCTTTTCTTTCCCCAGTAGATTTAATTAAATTTCATAACTTAACTAAAGTTTGCAACACCAGTACGGTCTGGTACCTCTTTTTGATGTGAGGAACTTAGAACTTATGTGCTTGCTGCACAGCTCTATCTCAAACCATTACGTCATTTCATGTGTCCCCTTGCTCTTCCTCTTTATTCCTCTGTCACGGTCTCTTCAACACTGTCTCAACTTCTTTTTCTTTCTGTTTCATCCTGTTGTCTGTCTGATGAGTCACTCATGTTCGTGACAGTGACTCACCCCGCCAACACTACTTCACTGTCCCAGAGTTGTTAACCTTTTCGAGCATACAAGTAGAGGTCAATGTCACTTACCTCAAAGGACCATTTCATCCTATTCAGAAGAATACCAAGAGTGGCCAGCAATGTACGGGAATAGGCCTCTCTATTCAAACACACTATTGTGCGGGTCTCTCTGAAACTGCTATTCTCGTCTACCACCCAACCACATGTGCACACATTAAGTATCACAGCACATACATGTGCAGTTCAGACTTGCAGTCTGTGCACACACACATGGGCACGTACACGCTCAAGCAGGAATCTCATGTACTGCCACATCTCATACTAAAAAAAAACAAAAGGCTAAAATTGGTTTTGAAAATTGAAACTATGCTTCAAAAGACTATACACACACATTACACTTATCATGTTTCTGGTTTTCCAGTGGGTCATTCAACACATGAGAAGTAATTTAAACACAGTTACAATTTATGACTCAAAAGCAACAAGCCACATTTAACAATTACAGGAAAGATCACGCAATCAGACAACTAACAGACCACCAACAAGCCAGATCACTGATTACAATATCTAAATTACTGTAATAAATATGTCTATACAATGCATACGATACACAGAGGAATAACAAATACCTCTGTAAGGAATTCAACCCCAAATATTTCCCTCCTTTGGCAGGTTTTTATTTTTTTTTTTTAGTATGTGCAGACACAAATTCACTTATGCACACATCTACAAACACACATGCATACGCACTTTGTGTTGGCAAAAGCATAACCCTTCAATTTTAACAATCAGCACGCTGCTGCTTCATCACATCTCATTTGCTGAAACTTCTAAACATAAATACGATAAGTACTTATTCCAGACCTGCAAAGAATACGGTTGCAGTACAGGTGTGCCAGAACAGAGGAAGGGCTGTAATAGAACAGAGTTCATCTGAGCCAGAAATTATATCATTCAAGACAAGCCAACCGAACTGTATTTGGCAGCGTCGTGTTGGCAGCACTGATGAGATATGTAATCAGATCAGGATGGATGGCGAAATATTAGCTTATAGCTTTGGGACCTATACTTTGAATAATGCAATATATTTTCTAAAGGTTTTCTCACATGACAGCAAAACAGCCTGTGTGTGGATATAAATATAAATTCTTGGAAAAACAGAAAATATATTGACACAAGTTGTCAGTTGAACCAGCACGAAAGAAATGTTTTTACATATGTTTTTCACCGCGTACTTCTACGTTTCACTACCAGGCACACTGCTCTGTATAAAACTACACCCCCTTCTCTCCCACATCTGTTAAACTGCACAGACATGAGCACAGAGCACAGGCTCAACTTGTCTTCCATAAGTGCTTTATAATCGCCCTCTCCTCAGGGGCAGGTTAGGTTTTCTAACGTTCAGCTGGCCACGACTTTCCAAACTTACTGTTGCGGTGCCAAGTGTAACGCAAAATCACCCTGACAAAAACGCAAAGCTCTCTTTCTACTTAATGTGGCAACAAGTCAAAATTCCTTGATTAAACAGCATTTTTTGACAACTGTTTTCTACTTTTTAGACCATTTTCGTTTCTCATTTTATTCTCATGCATTTAGTGTTCATAGATATAAAAAAACTAAATCTGCAAAAGCAATAGTGCTATGCTCAGTGAGCTATATTGTGAAACATACCTTTCCCCCACTTTTTCAAATACCTCAATCAGTGTTTGCTCCTACGTCTATGAAGGATTTGCTCTACAACACGCTATCTCTCTAACTAATAGAGACCAGCAAACTAAAATCTTAAATCTGTTATATCAAACTAAATGCTCTACTACTACACTCTTCCTCATTTCTGAGAGGGACCAGCAATCATCATACAGGCCTTTTTCCACCACATTAGTCCAGAGGTCCCTGTCTGATGCAGTAAGAGCTTCTATTTTCAGGAGAGTGGTGTTGCTGGTCTCGCCACTGAACCTCTAACCTCTAACACGAACAATATGCTTTTAAACTCCTCATCAATCATCTCCATCACCTCTCTGCTGTTTCATTTATAGTAATGGATCAATAACATTACACCAACTCTGATACTGAGGAGAGCACAAGTCGTCAAGGGTTTTATTACAGTGTTCATCAGTTACATGGCTACATCTCCTAATCAATAACCTTTTGTTATCACCATCTCTTCCTTTACCTTCTCATCTGCAGGCTTCCACTGTGAGCCCTTCATGTAATTCACCTTCAGTAACAACTGAAAAAAAAATTACATCATAATATAATCTTCTGCATTACAATCTTTCTTGGGACTCAGAGTAATCTGGGGTGGAACTGTACTGAATCTTCCCCTATATCCAGGATGATTTTAGACTAAGACCTGCATCCAAGCAATCTTGTGACCTTAAATGAGCCTGTCAGAGTTCAAAATATCAGTGATGGACATCGAATATCATATATGACACTCTCTTTTGCTTTGCTTTCTGTTGCCATCCTATTCATAAAATTTTCTCTAAACCACCAACAATGCTCAAAAGAGTCTAAAGAAGTAGGCTTCAGGCGGTAAAATTTATCAATTGCTGTGTTGGTTTGATTTATGAGATGGTACCAAAGAGACGATCTACTGGTTCCCCAAGTATTGGCAAGCTTTAATAAGGGCCCCTGGGAAAGGCTTTTCTCCACTTAGAGTAAGTCTGCGATTTACTTGCATGGAATAACTTTAGGAAACCTCAGGCTCAAACATACATCACCTTTCGTTCATTCATGCAAATAGCATCAGCTTTCATGATGACAAAGTTTAGGATTATTTATCATCTTACACTTTTAAATTTATCATCTAGAAGCAGCTGTTCCATCTCCAACACAACCACTGTACATTTAGGTCAGATATCTTGTGACTGCTTTTCTTTTTTTTTTTTTCAGCTTTCAACTGTCTCTTCACTACTGAATCAGAAAATCATTGGTCTGTCAGTACTAAAGCAACTCTGACCTCATGATCAATGCATTATTTATTTCCATCACTTTCTGTTTGCAAACAAGCTGATCAATACCCTTAACCTACTTACCTTTCAGTGACAAGCAGCTCAGTGTGTGTGCTCAATGTCTGCCTCCATTTTTCATGAAATAGCGCTGTCCTGCTTCTAATACTGCACTGCTACAGCAACTTTCACACAGCCAGTGTGTTGTACTTGATTAGATCATTGGACATTGTGCCTCTGTTCATGCATACGCTGTATAGTATGCGCATGCATTCATGCTTGAATACAAGCTTGCGTGAGAATATGCGCCTGAACTGTCTGCCCAAGTATGCGGGCACGCATGCATGCATGCATACATGTGAATACACCTGTGTATGTCAGTGATTGTATTGCATGTCTCAGCCCACCCAAAAGTCCATGAGTGTCTGTGTGGGCAAGTGAGAGTGTGCGAGCGTCCGTTCATGTGTGTTCATGTGTGCCTTTGTGTGAATGTGAACAGTGTTTTAGGCCTCCAGGGCTCTGCCCCTTACCTAGCCCTAGCAGCGGGTGGTGTTCGACAAGTGCCCAACTGTTGTCATCCACACAATGGCTTTTATAA